>NC_138154.1:22749978-23007478 GCF_964199315.1 Orbicella franksi
GCGCTTCCTCATCGACGTACCTTGCCTACGTTTGGTCTCATGCCATTTGCACTCTGGAACAAATCACTGTCTGCCAGGAATAGAGCTTTATCAGTATAAGTAAAACCGCGCTGCCAACGCATTCCATCAAACGCGAAATTCACTTCATTCGTACCCTGACGGCTGTTAAATCGCAACACTACCTCAGGGTTGTTGCTATAGGCAACAGCTGCTACGTGTGTAGAGGAAGGACTGACGTCAAGTTTGCTGACCAACGCTTTTAGGAATCGCTTCATTCTTCCCCAGTTGCGTCGTCCAATGCTTCCAGATGAGTCGATAACAAATCCAATATCTGCAATTGGCTTGCATTCCTTGTCTGGTGAAAAAGTAAAGCTTGATAAATTAAAGTTATTCCAAGCTGTGCTGTTATTTCATAATCGCTTATCAAATATTGGTAAGAAGAAAGATCTAGGGCTCTATTGTTATACAAATTTATTTCCTCAGTGCTAACGTAAACTGGGGTCTCAAATGGTCTCTAAATTCATCGTTGTATGCTTTCTACAATTTGCAGTGTTGTTTGCTTTGGACTGGTGGTGGCTACACGTTTAAATGATTACCGGCCTATACGTAAGAGTTACAATTTATTTGAGACCACAACCCGAGAAGTTTTGGAACCACGTAACTAAATAAACTACCAGATTGAGACACCAGATAACGCCCGAAGATTGAAAGACTGTTTGGTTTTTCTTTTGCAGTGCGTTTAGCTCTTTTCAGTGGAACGATGCTAACACACCCGCAAAAAGGCGTCACTTTGGGGAGTTAAAAGGAATGTTGATTTTATAATGACTCCATTGTCCACTGATCCTTGGAACTTATTTTTAAAGCGGATAAATGACAACTATATTTTTAGTACCAATGCATGAATTTACTCCGTTTTGTAATAATATTGATGGGACCTCACATACCGCATGGTGCACGGTTTGTAACAGTCACTAGATCTTCTGTGACGCAAGATTGCCTCCTCATGTGACACTCAGAACCATCCTGAACATCATCTGAAGTACAAACAGGGTTAAGCGTGTCCGGACATGTTGGGCAGATGCACTCTGCTGTGTTGTTGACAGTTCTGCAGCCTATGTTGTAGGGCGCCTTGCAGCCAATAGTCTTGCACGGATCTGGAGGTTTCGCTAAGAAGAATAAAATGCAAAAATTCAGCAACAGTTGTGGAAGGTCATATCGATCGCATATTATTTAACTGCACAAATTACACGATAGTATAGTGGATGCCACCATAAATCAGATGCAACGTTCCAAAGGTCTGCTTCAGAGGGCTTGGATTGATATTTTTATATTTCGTAATCAAGTACGTCCCTAACAGAATCTTAAGAACCTTACGTTTTCTCAATTATGTTTTAATTCTTTTTTAGGTAAGGTTGCCTCTATTCTTTCACCAAATATGATTATTCTGGGTAAATAGGGCTCCTTTTTTAACAACTGGAGGGAAAGTAGAGTCAGGTGAAAATGCTAAAAGGGAAGGAGAAAGGTGGGGGAGAGTGTTGAGCGCTTATTGAAAAAAGGAAACAAGTACGATCACAAGACAAACGAAGAAAAGAGCACGAGCTGGATGTAAATGTACTTAAAAACATGAGGAAAACAATGTACAACATCACGCTTTTAACGTTTTGTAGTTATCAACATCTTAATTAATGTACAGCGCACGCACAAATGAATGCTTTGTCTGCAACTGATAGAACCATTTAAAGAGCAGAAGAAGCAGAATGCCCGCTAGCAGCTTTAGAAATGAAATGCAATATTTTAACGCATCCGATTCCTTTTACATGACATAAACAACATAGCGAAGTTGCGGCAACAGTTTTCTTTGCAAAGAACATTAGAACACAAAGCTGAGAGTACAGCTTGCCAGTTTTCTAATCATTGCACTTAAATGTTCTTTATTCGCTTCTTCAGAATCGGGAGGAAATCTGGGGCGAGGCTAATCTCCCAGTTGCTTGTGGGGTCATTACTGGCGACAATAGAGTTTTCGTCTTTATAACTTGTTTTGGTTCCCAGTAACGGCCCCAGAAGCCGCTGCGAGACAAGCCAGCTCCAGGTTTGCTCTCGCTTCCAAAAGGCAAATTGACTTTTCCCGTAACTTCGACATAATAACTAATCAATCAATGGAAAAAGAAACTTAAGTAACCTAAAGTGAGTATTTTTCTGCATGAGAATGAATTAACATCTATAAAATAAATACTGTGATGTATTCTTGTCCTTAATTTTCGTAATTAAACACCCCTTATTTAGAAAAGCTTAAAATTCACGTTCGCTTCTTCCATGGAGACAAAGCTCCCTTACTTCGACAAGACTTCTCCACAATTGGCTTCACGACATTGACGAGTTCCTCAAAACCGGAAGATGTGAACACGTTGTCATTAGAACTTGCAATCAGTCGTAGTTGATCAACTTTAACACCGCCACCAACACCCAAGGCGAACACTTCAACTCCCTTATCTTTGATCCTTTTAGAAGCAATATCCAAAGGTGTATATCCTCGGAATGTGGTCTGCTCTCCATCGGTGATCACTATAGCGACCTGTTGAGAATTGAAATAAAAGTTTCGTTGAGTTTTTTCCGTGAAGCTTCTTTCATTTCCAGAGTTGTTGCGATGTGAACGTCAAATCATCTAATATAAAATCAGGCTTTAAAAAAAATGCACGTTTTAAAATTACTGACTTAGCATAAAAGAGCTCAGTTACGAAATTGTGACCATATACAAAATTACCTTTGAATTGAGGAAAACCTGAAAATAGTAGTTTATTAAGATAGAAAAACGGTAAAGAGAGAATAATAAACCTTAAAGGAACAAAGATGGTTAAGGATGGAGAAGACTTTTAAAGTTGTTTCATTTCCAGAGTTGTTGTCATGCAGATGTCACGTCACCTAATGTAAATGCAGACTTTTAATCATGGTAAAATATGCGAGAAAGTTCCGGCCCCTATCTACGGAAATGAAGGCAATGTGCCCACCCAGTCTCTCTCTGAGACTGGAAACGATTCTAAAACGGCATGTGATTTTATGCAGGTACAAAAATACCGGATCAGCAGCGGACAAGCGGTACGGACAGGTGTGATTTACAGGTGTGATTTACAGGCCTGACTGCTCCGATTTTTTGGCCGACTCCAATTTAAACCAATTAGATATGACTGTAGCTATATTTAGCGAGCTAAAAATTGTTGTGCAATTTCTTACCTGCGATACACCAGGCCTCATTCCAGCGTTTGTAATGAACACCTGTTCATCAGCCATTATCAGAGCCTTGTCGATGTAAGTAAAGCCTCTCTGAAATCCTATTTTATCGATCAGTTTTCCATATTCCTCTGCTGTAATTTGTGCGCCAGACAAGGTGTTGAAAGTAAACTCCAGCTTTGCGCTGGTGCTGTAGGCAATTACAGCTATATGACTACCATCTGGACCAACGTTGAACACATTGGTAACTTCTCTCAAGAAGTTTATCATCAATGGCCATCTTCTACGACCAATGCTTCCCGATGAATCAACAAGGAACGCCACATCTGCCGTAGCTTTGCAGCCTGAAAAACATCAACACTGTACCTAAAGACAATTCTTTCCCAAATCTAACAAAGAACAGCACTTCACCGCCTAAGCCGACTTGAGCTTAAGTCGCGTGAAAAGAAGAGTCTCTTTGTGAGGCCGCTTGATAATGGTTCCACCTATGCAAAATCGTTGTAATAGCAAACCTGTAAGGTTTTGAAAGCTTTTTTTGTTTCATTTTTAAGTTAAAAGGTCCAGTAGCCCTACCAATACAGCAGCTTCTCATGGCTCCTGGTAGCTTTGTTCGTTAACGGACAATGTTAGGGGGCTGAACCAAAACGTCATCAAGAAAATGTTTCTGAATAGTGTTGCATTGAGAAAGGCATAACAACACAAAAGGATCTGCACTAGCGAAACCGTTATAAATATTGGGGGCGTAAATATATTAAATGCAAATGAAAAGTGTTCTTGATGACAATTACTGGCTCAAATGAAATGAACAAAACTTACTCGGAGGAGTTGTGGGCAGCGGTATTGGAGTCGTACGTACAGGAGGCACTAAAAGAAGAGAAGATATAAATGCTTTTTTTTTTAAATATAATTTTTGCCACGCTTTATGTTTACATACTTTCACGGCACTTAAATATGTTAATGTATGACCTCAATGTGAGTTGAAAGAGCACAAAGTCACGACGTTTCAGCGTCCCCTTACTAATGCTGGGGAAACAACAACAACAACAACAACAACAACAACAACAAGATTAACAACAGCAACTAAACCCGGCGCTTCTATGCTATCATTTAACGGCATAAACAAAAAATGACAACAAGCAAGCCACAAATCTGTCATCAGTCTGAAAGGTCTGGAAGGTCTGAAGCTGTTGTCGCAATACATCGATAAATTTGTTTGTCCCCTTGAAGTGAAGAATGCATGGTACTTGCATGCCTTCGCCATCCCCAAGGTTAACAGCTTTGCCTTTCACTATAGCAGTACATGAACATTTCTCATCGGCCCTCAAAAAGTAGAAGACTGTCTTTACAAAGCGTCCAGTTCTACCCTTCTTCAAATGTCCAACAATTTCGTCACCAAGCATTACGCAAACTGCATATTTGTCCACCACACTTTTTAGTTCCGGAACGGCTTCGAGCGCTTGTCCATTGTAGGTGTCTACAGTAGATTTCTTTGTATTCATGATATCCTTTGATATACGAGTCCATTTCGAATGAAGACAATGAATTGGTTCTTTCGCTATGAGTAGCCATGCCAGTGCTTTCAGTACTGTCGCTTGCTTGAGAACTAATAAAAGGAACAGCAAACGTGCCTTCCGGTTGTCTACAGTGTTTACTTTGACACTTTTAACGAAAGCGGCAGGTGTATTTTGCACGTTGCAGGTTGAAATTTAATTATAACTGGAAAACCGCTGGCACTAAAAAGAATTAATAACCTATCTATTCGTCAGAGGTTCTTACATAAATTAGTTCGCGTCTTTGACATAGTGAAAACACGATCGATCCGCTATAAGTACTTATCGATCGACACGCTGAGACCAGTGAAATCTCCTCAAAGCCATCTGAATGGCCGCTCCACAGATGTTTCCATCGATTCCAGATTTGGCTCGGGACTTCCCTCAACAACAGAAGATTGCCATCACAAATGAAGCAAATAAATAAAGAGATGAAATAATGTAAGTCTTAAGATTTTAACCGACGGAATATACTAGCACAAGCTCAGTGTGCTTTCATTTTGGTACTGACAGGGAAGAAACCAAATTCAGCAGATATTTCAGATGATATTTCAGATGTTTCTTCAAAAACGATGATTCATTGCAGGCTTCAAAAAATAGGAAAATACTCTCCTCCCATCGCTTCGGCCGGTTTGGCACTTAGGTGAAAGCTACCTTACAGAGCGATTGTAAACAGTGTCATGTAACAGTCATGGTAAGTCTACCACCTGTACGTTTCTTTTAGGTGCCAGCGGTTTTCCAGTTATAATTAAATTTCAACCTGTAACCTGCAACCTGCAACCTGCAAAATATACCTGCCGTAACGAAAGTTGACCTTTGTTCTTTAGACGTACTAACTTGGTTTTCAATTTCAGTTGGCCGTGCTAAATGTACTTTCCTGATGCGATCTACCTCGAGTGTTATACGAAATCTTAGCAATGTCACCGCCATCGAAACGCAAAGTCTCCACAAAGTATTTGCATGAGAAATACAAAGCCCTTAAAGAAATTGAAAACGGCTTGTCTAAGAAGGAAGCGGCTTCAAAATATAATGTGGCTCTGAATACAATATCCACGTGGTTAAAAAACAAGGAGAAGATTATCAATGCTGTCACAAAGGGAAAAAACCCCAAGACGAAGAACTTAAAGGGAGGAAGTTATGACAAACTGGATCAGGTAGTGTACAAGTATTTTCTTAATGTGCGAAGCCAGAACATCCCTGTTAGTGGTCCAATGCTTAAAGAGAAAGCGATGTCTCATGCGAGGCAACTACAGATAGCCGACTTCAAGGGATCTGACGGGTGGCTTGACCGATGGAAAACGAGACACGGTCCCAAGAAAGCGCACTTTCTGATGACGACGATCGGAAGAAATCAATAACTTAAGGGAACGAGCGCCTGAACTTGTACAGGAGATTGTAACAGCTGGCATTGTTGTGGAATGTGATGAAGCGTCTACTTTTGAAGCTGATCCCCTAACTGATGAGGATATACAAGCAGAGTTTAACCACTCAGCAGATGCAAATGAAGAGGAAGAAGAAGAAATGGACGAGGACGAGATTGTGATTGTAGACGAACCGCCAAAACCACCAACACAGTGTGAATTGCGTCATGCAATCGGCGTGACCTGCGCAAAAGTACGGTCACCCCAAAACGCAGACCATGCAGACTGCAGACTGCAGACTGGAGACCGTGCAGACCATGCAGACCGTGCAGACCGAGTACTTTTTTTCTAACACTTGACTCACTTTTTTCGCTTCTAGTAACAAAATAGTGTTTAATATGTCCTAATGTTTGTTATTTATCCACAGGCGGCACAAACTCAACATCTGATGGTTGATTCACGTGTTCAATAGACGTTTTATGAGAAATTTCCTTTACCGGTCCTTAATATACTATAATCAAGCATAAAAATAACCTTACATACATTCTGGGCGCAAATTGCGTCAATTTTTGACGGGTTTGTGGTATTATTTATTTTGTCTTTTTTTCTTTCGATTTTCTTAGTCTTCGTTCTCCTCTTAACTGATTCATAAAAAAAAAGCAAGGACGGTGATTCTAAGCGACATTGTCCCACAAATCGCTTTTGCTTAACTAAGTACAGAATCGCCATTAGACTAAGAGTATTCCCTCTTTCGCTTAGTTGAGCGTGACCGTAAGTAAAATGCTCGCACGAAATTTTTTCCTCGAGGTTTTCTTATGCGTCACGCACGATGGACTTAGCGAAAGAGGGACCACTCGTAGTCTAAATTGCCATAAAAACACAACTGCCATATAGACAGATAAATTAACCATCGCATCAACTCACCACGGCAACCGTACTGCGCTGAGAATTTCAAATGCTATTCGGTTTTCTGTGATCTTTCCATGCGCTAGACTTTTTTGGCGCGATCGCAGTCACGCTCCAGCAGCCATTTGGAATTACATTTTGTACACTAAGAGTAGAAAATACCCATGTTACCTGTGACATTGCATTGCAAGTGAAGTTTATTTCTACATTTCAAAATAGCTTTATTTAAGCATTTTTAGGACTAAAGGGAGTTTGCCTTGCAAAATCTATAACACATCAACACTCACATACCACCGAGTTTGCGCGGCCTGTGGATAACAAACACTCCGATACATAATCATAAATCAAGAATAAGACAACAAAAAAAAAAGTACTCAGTCTGCACAGTCTGCATGGTCTGCACGGTCTGCGGTCTGCGGTCTGCAGTCTGCATGGTCTGCGTTTTGGGGTGACCGGCAAAAGTACCAGGAACATTTCTCAAATCATAGCCCAGAGTTTCTCGGTTGCAAAGAGGCAACAAGTTATTACAAATTATTTCAGCTAAATTGAGTGAGCGCTATATATCAAGTACGTTTTGTTTGTAAAAAAGGTCAAGATCTACATTATAAAGGATGTATTTTTGTTAAAATTTGAACACTTACTCATAATCAAACAATAGCCGGCCAATTAAGCGTAATTCGATGCCACCTTCGATTTCTCGAACTACCGATTTCTCGAACCAATTTGCGTTTCCCCTGGAGGTTCGAGACATCGGGATTCCACTGTACTTTACTTTAGATTTTACATTTACAAGCGTGATAAACTCATTAAATTGACCGTTTTCCGACTGTGAACGTTCGGCCACACAAAATATCACATTTACGTTTGTTGTTTAAAATCGTTGAATAGATTTTGACATTTTTTACACAGGAAATTCCGCTCTTGCTGTCTTTGCGTGTTTCTATTTTTACACGCCTTTCGGTTGTCCACCACGCAGTTCTCGAAAAAACCATCGCGTTCACTGTCTCAGGAGCTCTAAATTTCGGAGTTTAAGCTTCCTTTCTGGGCTATCAGTGTATTGAAATAACATCTTCATAAAAATTCAAACGACTTCTTTTTCCACGTTGTACTATTGAAGCCTCAGCTTGCAAAATCACTCAAGCAAAAGCAAATGACGGACGCATGGGAACTTCCCCTGGATGGAAAAATCGAAGACATTTCGAACAAAGAATTCATTTTGTATCAAGGTAACTTTTCAATTTTCCTGCTTGAAGTTTGCTTTCAGCTCCTTTCAGTTACATCGAAAATAATCCCTTTCCAATTCGTACACTTCGAACCTGCGTTCATGCGAAACTGCTCAGAGACCATTTAAAGGGTTTCTTTTAAACAGCCGCGACAATATTCACACAACACACTCTGTTGGCGATACATATTTACGAGTCACACTCTTACGCAGCTATTATTTCCATGCATTTTCCAAACCAACCAACGACCCCATAGAAAGTGTAGCATATAATTCTTCTTGAACCCGCAAGCACGCGAAACTACTAACGGTTTGAACTTGACAATTTATTACGCGACACCGTAATTGCGTAAGCATCAGAACGAATGAGTTGCGATTTCATTGTCTTGTACCGAACATTTGATTGGCTGGATTTGAAAATGTTGGAATCTATTGTTTCAGTTCTGCCATCTGATTGGTTTTGTCTGGGTGGCCTCGGTTTCAGTAAACGCACTGTAACTTATATATTCACATGTCTGTGCCTCTTTTTAATTTACACTCTTCAAAGGATTTAGATTGGCAGCCAAAAACTTGTCATTTGTCAAACTTTTAAATAAAGAAAGTTTGTTTGTTTTTTTCCGATAACAAATGGTCAGAGCTGAGCTCTCCCGTTTAGAACTGATTCCACGCGTTTTACAATTCTCCTTTCACTCTTCGGGGATGAATATTTGTTCGACAAAGCTGACAAACCAAGCTCTTGCACGTCCTGGGTTAACTCAAAATTTTAGACTTCTTCCTTGTTGACCTATATTTACACGTCGGACCCCAATGCGGGCTCCATTTTCGAGACCGACAATGAAAGTAGCCGAGTGTGATTCCAGGTTTGTTGGGTCGTCTTCTCGAGTACTTAAGAATGGCTAACTGTTAGGATCGCGAAACGCTGGTCAACGACCCATTTGGCAAATCGCTCATATTTTGCCCAAAGATACCCTTAGGTGACCTAATTCTAAAAATCATATTTCAAGGTTCCAGCGAATTTTTATTTTTCAGAAATTCGCGAAAATTTGAAAGCGCGGTCAAAGTGCGGTTTTTCGTGTAATAAAATGACCGAAATAAGGTGCGAAGACGAAGCGCTGGTAAAGTCTTAAAATACATTCAATTGACTTCAAACTTCACACAAATGTGGAACAACCACTCTAATTTATTCCTCGTTTTAAACTAATCTCAGAGATGTTGATATAGTGGTTTTCCGAACCATTTTAAAAACACCTATGAAGCGTGTGAAAAATAACGGCACAATATAGGTCATGTTTAACAGCATAAAAATGCATCTGGTACCTCACTTTCCGATTATTTTACTTTACAGCCTAGAAATATCATTATTAAACATATATCATGCCAAGTTTCATGCTCGAACTCGCAGTATTTCCCTTTGAGAAAAACGAAAATCTACGTCAATGTGTTGGGCGCAAATAACACAATAATTATACACGAACAAGAGACAAATCAGTTTCAACGGCGAAAGTAAAAGGCCATCATTCATTAAAACCCCGTCAATTCACTGCTATCAGTAGAAACATAATGTCCACTACATAAAAACTGTTTTTAGACGTTTTCGAAACATTGCGCGTTAACTTTGTTTAATTTCCTGTCCGCGGTCATGTCTAGTCTGTCATCCCGTGTAATTCATTAATGTAAACAACACTCTGAATGGTTTTCACGACAAACGCAAGAGATTTCCTGTAACCTTAATGTTTTCGGTTCACCAAAACGCTTTAAGTTCGTTAAGACACAATAATGGGTCAACTTGGAATGCTGTTTAGCATTAAGGACGTTAAAGGACTGTAAATTAATCGAGTTGAAATATCTTGAAGCAAATCAAAATCGCGCCCTTATTCTAATTTGGCAAACAGCCGACCTCCGTTCAAGTTCAAGAAGTCGAGAGGTTAATTCGGCAATGTATTACCGGTACAACAACAAAATCAAACCGAGGTCACAAAAGTGTAAGTTTAAAAGTGTAGTGGCGAGTCCCAAATAAATTTCGTCTATATAAAATGGAAACAAGAAGTGAAACGCTCTGACCCGAAACGAATAAACAAAATATTAATACGACTAATTTAATCCGAAAATGTTACAGAAAACATACCTAAAAGCCGTCGATTCCCCTCAATACCACTCCACATTGCCTTAAAGAGCCCAAGCTTTCTGCTGTAAGAATCAGGGGCCTCAGGAATCTGTTTTTATCATATCGGCAACCATGCTGCGTGGCTGATATTCGAGACTCCGTAAAAGTTGTCACACAACCGTACGAGCAGCCCAGTCACGCTGGGCTGCTCGTCACGCTAGTCACGCTAAAGTGGACAGGCCATGAAAGACACGAATGCGGCCGCCTTGAAGGCATTAATACAACCCTGCCATGCATGGCTACTATCCATGGAAACATCACCAGACGCTTTCTCGGTCACACCCGTTGATAATGGCACCGATGTTCGGGTCGCAGTGTTCGTGTCTTTTTAGAAAATGACCTGAAGTCTCCTTTAGAGAACGATGTTTCCAGCAGAAATAAAGAAAGAGCGATGTCTGACTAAATTGCGAAAGAAACCCTTGACAATTAGCATGTTCATAAAGCTAAATAGTATTATTGTCACAGCATCAGTTCATTAGAATAAAACAGAGGCCTATCAGGGTAAAGCGTAGGGACAATCTACAGTCCTTCCACCAGTGGTTCACTATCACTCTTCTGTTAAGCTTTTCGAGTTGACTGACTTGACTCATGGCTCCCGGCCACGCCCATCTAGGAGTATGTCACCCCAGTATGTGTCGAGAGAAAACTTGAGATTCTGTCAAATACGATTAGCATTACAACCTGACCGATTGCGTGTTGAACAACGCTAAATTACAATGTGCACCAGGCTTTTCCCGTTTAACTGTTTTTCCACCTGTCCACGGTCAATGCAATATGCGCGTCAACAGGTAATTGACTCAGCGGAGCTAAACTCAAAATTATTTAGCTTAGTGATCCCTGTGATACTTCGAGAATCATCTGGTGTGTCAGTGTTGGCGTTAAGAGCTGGAGACCACTTAATCTTCCACGGCATACAGATATCCGAAATTTCCAGGAGTACCCCCTCCCCCCCCCCCCTTCCCGACTGTAGCTACAACTAAGAGCCATTCAAGAACAAGAAATAATTGCTCCTGGATAGGTCAGCTTTAAGAAGCGCATTTCAATCTACTGTCACTACTTTAAACTTGTAATCGGTTTAGGTAAATTGCGAAATGTTGAACATTTGCGCAAGAGCAGTGAAAGCGTGACTGGGCTGCTCGTACGGTTGTGTGACAACTTTTACTGAGTCTCGAATATCAGCCACGCAGCATGGTTGCCGATATGATAAAAACAGATTCCTGAGGCCCCTGATTCTTACAGCAGAAAGCTTGGGCTCTTTAAGGCAATGTGGAGTGGTATTGAGGGGAATCGACGGCTTTTAGGTATGTTTTCTGTAACATTTTCGGATTAAATTAGTCGTATTAATATTTTGTTTATTTGTTTCGGGTCAGAGCGTTTCACTTCTTGTTTCCATTTTAGAAAGGCGAAATTTATTTGGGACTTGCCACTACACTTTTAAACTTACACTTTTGATGACCGCGGTTTGATTTTGTTGTTGTACCGGTAATACATTGCCGAATTAACCTCTCGACTTCTTGAACTTGAACGGAGGTCGGCTGTTTGCCAAATTAGAATAAGGGCGCGATTTTGATTTGCTTCAAGATATTTCAACTCGATTAATTTACAGTCCTTTAACGTCCTTAATGCTAAACAGCATTCCAAGTTGACCCATTATTGTGTCTTAACGAACTTAAAGCGTTGTGGTGAACCGAAAACATTACAGGAAATCTCTTGCATCTGTCGTGAAAACCATTCACAGTGTTGTTTACATTAAGGAAATACACGCGATGACAGACTAGACATGACCGCGGACAGGAAATTAAACAAAGTTAACGCGCAATGTTTCGAAAACGTCTAAAAACAGTTTTTATGTAGTGGACATTATGTTTCTACTGATAGCAGTGAATTGACGGGGTTTTAATGAATGATGGCCTTTTACTTTCGCCGTTGAAACTGATTTGTCTCTTGTTCGTGTATAATTATTGTGTTATTTGCGCCCAACACATTGACGTAGATTTTCGTTTTTCTCAAAGGGAAATACTGCGAGTTCGAGCATGAAACTTGGCATGATATATGTTTAATAATGATATTTCTAGGCTGTAAAGTAAAATAATCGGAAAGTGAGGTACCAGATGCATTTTTATGCTGTTAAACATGACCTATATTGTGCCGTTATTTTTCACACGCTTCATAGGTGTTTTTAAAATGGTTCGGAAAACCACTATATCAACATCTCTGAGATTAGTTTAAAACGAGGAATAAATTAGAGTGGTTGTTCCACATTTGTGTGAAGTTTGAAGTCAATTGAATGTATTTTAAGACTTTACCAGCGCTTCGTCCTCGCACCTTATTTCGGTCATTTTATTACACGAAAAACCGCACTTTGACCGCGCTTTCAAATTTTCGCGAATTTCTGAAAAATAAAAATTCGCTGGAACCTTGAAATATGATTTTTAGAATTAGGTCACCTAAGGGTATCTTTGGGCAAAATATGAGCGATTTGCCAAATGGGTCGTTGACCGGCGGTTCTCGATCCTAACAGTCAGCCATTCTTAATCAACTTTCAAATTTAACAACTCATATATAATTGAAAACATGCTATTATGCTTCAAAGAGGCCTGGGCACCAGAGGCAATGCGCCTTTGGTGTAGCTCCCTTTAAGCCAGTAAGCCCGGGCTTACAAACTTTTCTCGGTATATTTATTTTTTCTCGTAATATTCTTTTTTTATTATTATTTCATAGAGCTAGTTTTCTGGGCGACTTTGTCAAGAAAGCGTATAATAGAAGGAAAGAAAATTGCGAAACCATTTAAGTGCTCGTGTCCCCAACCCTCTTTTCGGGTTTCTTTCCCACGTCTAGTTCTATATTCAGATTGCATTGTTAAATGTAACGCGTGCAGTGGTTGCGGGTTTTGTTAAAAGTTTTCATATCTAATATGTGAAGCAATGCTTTCGCACATTATTTTTATCGGGTTGAACGTTTTTAGGTAATTGTACAATGTTCGATAATGCCTGCCCGCCAAACGCATCAATTTTACTTTGCCGAAAGAGTGACGTTACCAGAGCCGTTCAGTGACGTTACCACTCAAGGCTCCTTGAAAAAATCCCGGTCGAATCCCGGGGAAAAAGCCAGGGCACTACACCGGCGCCAGATAAGAACGACTTTGGAATTTCAATCTAGCTGCTTTCCCAGAATACTTTGCTCCTTCCTATGGTTCACCAATTGAATAGTCTACCATTAAGAGACAAATGGGGAAAGTTTACTGTAAACAGTCTCTCTGTTTTTCAACGTTCGCGAAAGGAAAAGTGAGCACGAAGCACGAGGTGGTGGGCGCGGGGAGGCAAGCAAGGCGAGCCAAACGAAGAATAGACTCTTCCTATCCCATCAAGTCAGCCCGTTTTGCGATTCTATCAGCGTGTTCAACGATAGAATAAAAATACAAGAAAATAGAGGGCTGTGAACAGTCTCTGTGAAACGTGATAATCAAATCAAATTATATTCCAATCTGAAGGTCCCCATGCGGACGGCACAATACAAAGACTAGATTATTATCATGAGAAATGCTTTCCATTCTAGCTTGGTCAGTCCTCTGTTTGCATGTCCAAGCTTTGGTTTAGTTTCCTACCTATCTTTGTAATCCGCGTGCTTTTCTCTGGATTTTTTGTTTATGCACTCATCAGCATTTATTAGTTATTTATACTTCAAATTTGCATCTCTTATAAGACTTGCACTGAAGAAGGCAGAAGTTTCTGCCGAAAAATGTCTGTTAAAAAAAAAAAAACCAAAAGTAATCATGCTAGCGAAAAAATTGTTTGGTTTCTGATTGGCCGCTTTAAAATGATAAAAAATATAAGGGATGTTACTAAAACTAGGAACGGGGAACCCGGAACCCGGAACCCGGAACCGGGAACGGGAGTCTGGAAACGAGTATACAGCGGTGATCTCCATAAGAATTTAAAATGGCGGACGAAACGACGTAAAGAGCGTAAACACTGATATGAAAGCGGTCAGTACAAAATGCAGATTGCAGACTGCTGACCGGGTACCGAAATGCAGACTAGGTTCAAAATGCAGACTGCAGACCGGGTACAAAGTGCAGACACGTACAAAATAAAGACTGCAGACTGGATACAAAACGCAGACTGAGAATAGAGACTGTTTCTTTCGTCAAAAGAGTGATAACATGTGATTTTATAATTTACCAAGTGTCACTCAAATAAATACAAATGAAGAACACTTGACGAATTCTTATGGAAAAGGCGAAGCGTCATTTTCGCGACGGGTCATATGTTTACTTTTGTTGTTGCTGTTTGGTAACTAGTTAGCTACACATTTATTAATATGTAACAATCAATGTGTGGTTCACCCTTGGACATTGAAAATGTATCAAGACGAAGGAACAGTTTGGCTTTAAGTCTTCTTCCCTTTTTCCTTTCCGATAAATTTCTTGACCCCGTAAAGAGCCAGCATTCTGGCTACAAAATGATTCATCTTTGCTCCTTGAATATTGCGTGACTTGGGTTTACTTCTGACCTCGCGCGCGATGTGAGAAGACTATGACAGCTTCAAATCTCATTTAAGAACTAGCATGTCCTTGTTGCTTCAGTGTTAAAAACAAAATGTATGAAGAAACAGGCCAAGAATAATCCTCTATAAATACAAATTAATTTTCGTCGAAGATGTACCGCGGAAAAGCGATTGCGTGATTGCGTTATAAAATCACATGTTATCTCGTATTTCACAAAAAAACAGTCTTCATTTTCAGTCAGCGTTTTGTACCTAGTCTGCAGTCTGCATTTGTACCTGGTCTGCATTTTGTACCTGGACTGCAGTGTGCATTTTTTTACTGACGGAATATGAAAGGGAAGCTGGTCGTCGTTTGAGTGTAACTAGACGACTCGCTTTTATTTTTAAATAATTTAATTGGCTAGGCAAAGTGTTCGAAGATTGAATTTCTATCGAACCTGCAAAGTATGTCAGAGAAACACTAAATCTATGAAGTCAACATTCCAAGGTAAACCCTTCACCGGCTGTTTTAGCCTGTTTGCTCCGAAAAGAGCGCGTGTTCAAAACTGGTTACCAGACCTTTTTCTTTTCCTCTGTCCGCTATTTTAAATTCTCGGGCGGGTTACCGCTGTACACTCGTTCCCAGACTCCCGTTCCCCGTTCCCTGTTCTCCGTTCCTAGTTTTAGTAACATCCAAAATGGAAGCCACCTTAAGCTGTAATACTGCATGAATTGAACAAATCATAGGCCTAGTTGACTTTCCCCCACCATCCCCGGCCGCACTACAGTAACAAGGTATGGAACGGCCTTACAAGCCAAAAATGGCTAGTTAGGCCCTTGGCTTCCATCCGTCTAGTCTTGATTCTACAGAGCGTGTTTGAAAAGATGCGGTTTTGGTGATAGGCGTAGTCAAAAGGCTATAGTCTGGAGAAAAAAAAAATTCTCACTTACAAACTAAAAAGTGCGGACGGGGCTTTAGCTAAGGGCTTCATCAGCCCATCTCCACCTGCACACAACGTCTAAATTTAAATATTATTATTTTTTTGTCATTTTAATCTTACTTGCGCTGTTAGTACTTTGAGGGAAGAATATCCACGTAACAGCAAATAAACACAGCAGCGTCTGGAAGGAAAAAAAGACAATATGTCCACAAGTGTATTTTTTGGGTACGAAAGGAAGAGAGAATAGAATACGGGATATTACTCCGTGGGATTTACTTGCGAATTTCCATGTCAGTTCCAATCTTTCTTCTCAAAATGCAATGTTTAATAAACAAGCAGCAGTGTTTTATTGGGTTTAAAATCACGAACCGAGTTTGGTTTTTAAAAATGGGAATTTGCTTTTTAAAATGGGAGTTTGTGTATTTGAAAATGGGAGTTTGTTTTTTAAAATGGGACTTGGTTTATTTAAATATGGGAGTTTGGTATCTGAAAATGGATGTTTGTTTGTTTGTTTTTTTTTAAATATTGGGAGTTTGTTTATCCGGAACTGGGAGTCTGTTTTTTTTAAAAATGGGAGGATTTTTTTAAGCACATGACTAACTACAGTGCGGCCTGCTAAAGCAGACGTATTTCCGGCTGTCGCTTGTCTGCGTTCTCAGGCTAGCTAAGGTTTAAGTTTACATGCTTCAAATGGTCCTTTTATGGCTCCTGGTTTTTAATATACATCTTGCCGAAAGTGTTCTACCTCGCTATGTCCCTACGCCACGTGTCAATGTTGGACTACGATCCTGTATCCTTAATTAGAACAATCAAAAAGGCTTTTGTTCTTGGGCCATCGTAGTTTAACGAGGAATAAAACACAAATAGCGGTGATAAACATATTAAACTTACGCATTTTAATAACTTGAGGTTTCGTATGCTACGCAACGTACATTTTCAAAAGTGGAATAAAGAACGTTACAATTTTTGAAAACTATATATGAAATGTAAATAAGGGGTCTGGAAACGAGATTAAGAAACATCTGTTTCTTAACAGTAAAACAATAAAAGCCTAAGCTTATTAATAAATCGTTCACAGAAATCTAAGGTCATTTATAAAGCTGCTTGCTGGGACTGCAGTGACTTTTACGTAGGCAAAACAAAACGACGGCTTCATGATAGGAAAACGGAACTATTCAGGGCTCTCACTAAGAATCAGACCCCACATCAGCCATTGCCGACCGTATAAAAGCCACAAGTCACAACATCAAGTGGGATCATTTTGATATTCTAGCTTCTGGTAAAACAGATTATCATTGTAAAATTAAAGAAACTTTGCTCATCCAAGAACTTAAGCCGGCTCTTAATGTAAACGTCAGCAGTGAGAGGCTGATACTTTATTAATAAGCTTAGGCTTTTATTGTTTTACTGTTAAGAAACAGATGTTTCTTAATCTCGTTTCCAGACCCCTTATTTACATTTCATATATAGTTTTCAAAAATTGTAACGTTCTTTATTCCACTTTTGAAAATGTATGTTGCGTAGCATACGAAACGTCAAGTTATTAAAATGCGTAAGTTTAATATGTTTATCACCGCTATTTGTGTTTTATTCCTCGTAGAACAACCAATGACAGATAAAAAACAGACCGAGAACCTACCTCTCTACACGGCATCTGCACGTCCGCCATCATGATCAACAATGCACAATCACAAAAGAACCATTTAAAAAAAAAGCACTAGCTCCTATTTTCGAAAGCAAAAACCCTTCCATTTTCAAAACACAATTTCCATTTTCAAAGAAAACAAACTCCCATTTTCAAAAAAACAAACTCGCATCTTGGAAAAACAAACTCCCATTTTCAAAAAACAATCTCCCATTTTTAATAAGTGGATGTCCCTTTGGGGCTTCCGTAATTTTCCCTGTAACCACTTTGATTAAAATGTTTTCCGTTTTCCGCTCGGAGCCGGCGTTTTCAAATTCCTCCGACTTGAAGTGCGTTTCGAAAAGCTTCGGTTTCGTGACGGATTAGTGCGGATGGAAAGCCTAACCCGAGAAATAAAGCTCAGTTTTCAAATTTCTCTGGCGTAGTGTGGACTGGACTTGAAACTTTGCCAGAGGATTTTCTTCCGCGGTTTCCGGTGTCGGTCATGTCACTATTGTGACCCGCGCGAAAAACCTCTGGAGCAGAGCGCGATTTCTTTGATAGCAACGAGCCGATGACAAGCCAGTTTAAATCTGTCTAGTCCGGAGTCTGGACTAGAAAGCTGATTGGCTCCTAACGACCTCCCAAGGGT
This sequence comes from Orbicella franksi, assembly GCF_964199315.1. Lineage (NCBI taxonomy): Eukaryota > Metazoa > Cnidaria > Anthozoa > Scleractinia > Merulinidae > Orbicella > Orbicella franksi. The sequence continues at coordinate 22,768,109 of NC_138154.1, forward strand.
TTTCTAATCTAATAGACAGGGTAATTGGTTTCTAAGAATAGAGAACGTGAGCCTGTGACAATAAATTCCACAACTGTGTCTGTACCTGTTGAGTTGATACATGTGACAGAATAAATAGCTTCCGGTGGGAAACTGAGAGATTCTCGTTCACTTTTCAGTAAAGATTAACGCTATTAAATATTCCCCACTTTAAAGATTCCCGCTTTTAAAGATTCCGCTTTTAAAGATTCCCCATTTTAAAGATTCCCGCTTTTAAAGATTCCCCATTTTAAAGATTCCCGCTTTTAAAGATTCCCCATTTTAAAGATTCCCCGTTGCCCGTTGTCCGTTCCTCGTTTTAAAGATAGCCGAAATGGCCCTGTGAAATGTCGCGAATAATGTGCTTGTCGCTTGGTGACGTGATGATCGTGGATGGCGGATTTGATTTTGAGGTAGATTTGTTCGCGCTGTTAGGTTTGTGAAAGATCAAGATCTGGTCAAGGCCATAACAAAAGTTCCTCAAAACGTTCGACGGTTTACATGTTGACAACTTTTAAAGCGCCGTGCAAAGGGATGGTATTGCGAATTTTATTCGCAGCAAGGATGTTTTGGCGGTTTGCCAAAGGGATTCGGGAAATCGTTGTTAGTTCAATTAATTCCTGGCAGTGTTCAACTACACAATTCTCCCGACGCCGGTGTACGTACCAGACGAGCTGGAACGGTATTTTGAACGCGTATTTTCATCGTTTGTAGCTTCTCTTTTCCAACAGACAAGATTGTTTTTGTAATATTCTCAGTTTAAATTTACGACTTCTTTGACAGTCGCTTCGAATTTTCGGTAGCACATCTTACAAAGATGTGCTAGCGCTACCGAAAAACACATCTTGCAAAGAATACGCGGTTGTCGTCCTCGACAGCCTAAAAAATGTCGAGATTCTTTCGAAAATTTTCAGTTCTTGAGCATTTTCCGATACAAGGCTGTAATATCCACCATAACACACAACATTAGAGTCAAATAAACGGCACGACAGCAAAGACTTCGAATCAGGAACCTTTTTTCACGGGAGCAAAATTTCGCCAATCTTCAGAGAAGCCGAACTGCTGCCTCGAAGGCTTCCAGATTTTGGCAAAGGAAACAATTTTGTTTTTTTAACCATTTAACTGTCGTATTTTTTAAAACATGTCTGGATAAAATTACGGCGAGAAAATAACTTTGACGGCTAGTCCAGTTTAGCGCGTGCGATCGCCGGCCAAGATCATTTTTTATCCTGTCATGTCACGCGAATGTGTCATGTCTTCACGTGCCAGTCCATGTGATCACAGTGGGAGATGCTCGTTGTGATTGGTTTAAATGTAACCTGATAAAATTGATCAAAGTTCAACGAGAACGGTGAATGAAACCGCTCTGTACCACAGGTTTTTCTGGGTAACCCGAAAACACGGACCCCCACTACGAACCGGGTCCGCGGACTACCCTACGGAAAGGTCCGTGGACTACCCCTACGGATCCGCTCTACGGACCACCCCCAAAATAGAATAAGAATAATAAATAAGGATTTCAGTTATGGGCTGTCTAATAGATTACTCTTGTCGGTGAAATGGGGAGCGTTACGCTGTACAAATGTAGCAGACTTGGGTTTTTAAAACCCCCAAAATAATATCTAAAAGCTGTTTTCGGCATAAGGAGATGGCGATGGCAAAAGAAGGAAAGTTGTTACCTTCCGTTCGTGGCTCAATCTGGCTATAGAAGATGTGTTTTTAGGTCGTGTGCTTGTTTTATCTGTAATTCCGCTGAGCAAATTATGAAGCCTTGAACAAGTTCACGAACCGTCACGGGAAAATGGGCTGAACAAAATGGCGGATGGGAAGTGAGAAGCACAAATTTCGAGCTTCCCTGACTTTCATATATAGCCACAACAGAAAAAAAAATGGCAATATTTCTAATGATATAATTTTTCCCCGAGCCTGGACCCAAGTTTGTTACATTTGCACAGCGTAACGTTCGAAATTTTGCCGACACGAGTAATCTATTAAACAGCCCGTAAGTGAAATCTTTATTTATTACATTTTTATTCTATTTTGGGGGTGGTCCGTAGAGGGGGTCCGTAGGGGTAGTCCGTGGACCGGTCCGTAGGATAGTCCGCGGACCCGGTCCGTAGTGGGGGTCCGTGGACCGGGGCTCAGTGTTTTCGGGTTACCCGGTTTTTCTCGCGGCTTCGCCGCCCGTGCAAATCCAAACGGCGGTTATATTGTTATGTGGGCATTATAACGAAACCTATAAACTGTCAACTTTCAAGCCATTTTTAGAGCGATTTTCAATTGAGTGTCGAATGTGATCAGGCAATTTCTTTGGTTTTAGTTTAACTACGGTTTGAGATTGGTTTAGTAGTCTAACTGGTAATTACTTGGCCTGGTTTTGGTTTTACCACACAATGAGAATGAATCGCCATATACGATCGCATCGCTAAATCCGATTTAAAAATAATTGCTTTAGAGCAAACTGGTTCTAGCTTCGTATCTGTATATTTTGCTTACGCTTAGTTTGTACAAAGGGATTAAGCGCGAGGGGAATTCCTCTTCGTCGTGGGAGCAGTGACAAAATCGAAAGACATACCTTACAACAAGCTGAGGACATCTTGGGCCTTGAATGTTTCAACAGCTTATCTGTGTATCAGTTCTAATTGTTTTCCGTATCGCCGACACTAGAACTACGTGTAAGTGTTAAAGTTACCTATATTCATCGATTTCGTCCGATTATTTTTAAAGTCGTCTATCTAAGGTGCCCGAGATTGCTTTGTCCAACTGCCAAAAGCAACAATAAGAACTGAATGCGAACACGTAACGCTGGTAATGATCTGTTTGAACCTTTGGACTAACGCTGAAACGGAAAGGAAGGTCAAGCTCTCAGACGCTTCGCAAATGAAAAGGAAAGCACATGTCCTCCTGTGTCTAAACCCGAACCAACTGTCCATGCTACTCTCCTTTCTAACAAGTTCCTCATTTCAACGGAATTGTTAGCGAAAATTATAAATGTTTCAGAATCATAATCAAAGAAAGCCACGTATTGTCACGCATTTGGCTGAGTTCAAAAGTGCACTTTGACTGATTTATACAGCAAACGATGTTTGTGAAAGAATGACACGGGACCTGGATAAGTTCCAGGAGATGCGATAGGGTCACATCAGTCACACAAGTCTGTGTATCGTCTACCGAAACGTTACATTAATTTTAGACAGTGAGTTTATTGTTAAGCCGAATAGGGCTTCTTTTGTGCCAGAGGCAGACCCTACCCAGGACCCGCTCGGTTTGAGTAAACATTTGAGAAGGGCTGTAAAGCCGAACCAATTAGCTTATTTAAGATAGTTTCTTCACCCTCTCTCACAATTACTTCAAAGTTTCTTTGAAAAGTCTGAAAGGTTTGTACACATTGACCATTTTCTCGCGGCAAAGTTTTCGTCGTGACCAAAAACAAGCTAGAGCAAAATAAGCTTTATCGGGTAAATCTTTTCTTCTTTTCAGTGTGTGTAGCAATAATTAAATAAACCGGACAGAAAAACTGGAGTTCTTATAAAAAAATAAACCTCACAAATGAAACTCTAAGATTCTTCAACTAAAGTTGTTCTAAAACTGTTCCACTTCAGTTTGTTTTTGTGCGGTCTTTCTCTTTCATAGTCGAGCCTCTAGTCGTGTTGTTCCGTGTTGCCTCAATGTCGTTCAGAAAACTACAACGTCATTTACTCCAGTATTCGATCCAGGGTTAAGTTCCATTATTTAAGAATTAGAAAACATATACTGTGTTTCTATCGAGTTCTAATATTAATCCCTAGCGTTCTATCGCGAATGCCGTTCGCTGATTGGCTACGCTACTCACTATCTATTCTGTTTTAGTATAATTCTACTAGTGTACTAATGCAAATGCTGCAATCTAATTGGCTGAGCTTCTCATATACTATCAGCCATTATAGTTCACTACTAAATTTTCTCCGATTCTTATTGGTTTAAATTGATCATGTGACGTGATAGTGTTCATCTGCGGAGAGACACTGTCAGCCCATAGCGCCCGCCCGAGAAAAATACCCGGATGGATAGTACTCGTCCGTGAAAAGTTTTCTGTAAACAAGCGGGCTTATAAAAAATAAACAATTATATGGGTTGCTATCTGCTTTTTTTCCCAATTTTACCTTTGACTTTTCACAGCTTTCATCTTAAAAAGTCAAAAAATAATTTAATGTGATTTTGAACTGGCGCGCGGAAGAAAATTTAGTGGTGAACAATAAAGACGATAGAGTGTTAATGTCTCGGAACTATCGGTCTGACAGTTGCCCTTGGAAATTTGATGTTCTTAAAACTTGCATATTTGTCCTCGAAGCATATTTGTTTTAAGAACATCAAGTTTCCGCGGGGCCGATAGTTCCTCGACATAAACACTATTGTTTAATTGGAGTGCAGTAGCTGCCGGTCGTCCACGAAAAGCGACGTCTATCGTTTTTCCGAAGTTTTGGAGAGAAGTTTAGTTGTAAATGGATGATTAAATTCCTGAAAAGACTAAAAAAAAGACTAAAAACTTGAAATTATTGAAACAAACGAGTGCGCGCGCGTAAAAAACTGCAAATTTACCAAGGACAATTCAATGCGTGCGATTTTGTTGAAGCGTAAAGTTTAATAATGCGTAGAAAAATAATTGGAAACTGTTATTTGCGTTAATTTCAGTTAGAATTCTACTAAAACAATTAGATTATTCGCTCTCGATTTCTATGAGGCGATAGTTGATTCGGCCTTCGGCCTCATCAAATATCCCCTCATAGAAATCTCGAGCACATAATCTCATTGTTAAGTAGATAGTGAGTAGCGTTGCAGTGAGCGCTGGGATCCGCTTCCTTGCCCTTTCAAAGTGTCTGTGAAGAGGATTTAGTTAAAATTTTGAGCGACTAGTAAATTTATATTAAAACAATCAGATTATTCGCTCTCTATTTTAGTATCACGCGATAAAAATCTCGAGCTAACCTAGGAAAACTCTTGCATTGCATTATCCAGTGATCCAGTTTTTAATAATGAACAGTTAGTCCATATACCTTTAATATCTTAAGAACCTATCGGCAGTTGCAGTTTGTGGAATTAATATGTAAGTGCCATTAAATTGAGATCTATAATTTTTCTGTTGGTGGTTTATAAATTTTTCGTGAACCTTGGTTTGCGAACGCAAGAACATTTCACGATAAAGAGTATAATTCGGTGACAGTCTGACAGCCAAAACATATATTTTTTTTAATCTCTGGCGGGAACAAACTAACTCAGTTTTTGTTATCCTCTCTAGCTAATTGAGAGCAGAAGTAGACGGAAGTCTGTTATTCATCTTTTGTCTCCAAATGCCGGGCTAAGAACGTCACATTGTAAATCTCTCTCGGGAGGGGAGGGGGGGGGGGGGAGAGAGGGGTGAAATTTTCCCAATGCAAAGCGATGAACTGATCTTTCGCGTTTGGAGTCGGAGCCTCAGATTTATGTGAAAAATCCTCTGTCCTGAAACATTAACACGAGGCTTAGGACGTATAAAGTAATATTATTTAAATTTAGGCGCCATTTACGGCATGTCACCTCTGTTAAAAAGGAATATTCGTGCACAACCTTTCAAATATGGAAATGAGGTTTCTTGCACGTTTATTGTCTTGAAGAGCAACTCATTTCCATATGAAAGGATGTGCACCAGCACTCGTTTTGAAACAGAGTTAGAAAGCAACAGACCAATTTCGATATATCAAAATTCAGCTTAACACAACAGACCTAAGCACGAGGCTCTGGGGAATAAACCTCACAAACTCTGTAGTTTTCCCCCAGAACCTCGTGCTGAGGTCTATTGCTTTAGACTGAATTTTAAAATATCGAATTTGGTCTATTCAGAAACGGCTTATTACAGAAAAATCTTGGGGAAGTAGTTAAAAATGTAACTTTTATAACCTGTCAGCATTCGCGTACGCTACTCTGTGGATACACTGTTTTTAAATGCAACTCAAATACAACAATCGGCGCTCACTGTTATCCAAAATAATGATGACTTCTGAATAATTGATCTAATTTTGCCATATATTTGGCTGTGCTATTGTCAACAACACTAAGTGCCTTCAATCTAACCATTTTAGTCCCCTTTTAGACTTTCAGTCAGCTATTTCTTATCGTTCTCGTTTGCAGAATTTTCTTCCATTTTTTTTTTCCAATCAAGTCACTAAATGGGTAGACCCTGGTGTAGTAATCATTCTTATTCTTTTGCGCACATCCTTCTCCCCAGCTTATAAGACCGGTGGCATCCCATGCCCATCGTTTCTTGTCTGCTCTTTGTTCTTCTCGAACAAAAGCTCCCGCAGCATCTCCTACACAGTGTCCACTTCTTCCCCGTCCATCTCCGGCACAAAATGTCACTGTAGAGCTTACTGGAACAGCAGTCAATCGACACAGCCGGTCACTTTAAATTTTGAAAGAAGAGTGCTTGAGAACTTTTGACATGTCTTTTCGTTTTAAGGCTTCTCCTAACCCTAAGGCTCTCGATACTCCCCCGTCCTGTTGCTATGGCGTGCTCGTTTGGAATCGACAAATCCCCTTCATCCTTCTCGGGTAAACACACAGTTAGTACGAATGGACTAAGTTTAAGCGGCTGGTAGAGCTGCAGGAGAGCTATGTCATTCTGGTTACCGTAAGGATCGCCGAATCTGACATGAGTAAGTATCTGCTTTATCTGCATTCTCTGCTCTGAACGTTACTTCCTTGTCAAATTAAAGACGCTTTAATGAGATAGCTAAAAGGAATAAGACGTAGACATATCAAAAGTGACCTTTTTAGAGAATGATCGGAGATAACCTGGGGAGGGTATAAACGAAAAAGGGTGGTGCAAACTGGACAAATGAAATACGCTTTTTGGAAAGCTGACTAGAAAAATGTTCATTTGTTTTTTCTTCACCAGCTTGGATTGAAACGTGTAATTTCACTTTTTTCTAGTGGTCACAATTTTTAAGCTCTTCGGCAAGTTAGAAAAAGTTCATCAGTGAATCGATGTGAAAGTTATCTTTCATCGCAGGGATTATTTCCTAGTTCACACTAGCGACATTACGACATAATAGCTTATGTCGCAATGTGAACATCGACATGAGGAAAAGATTAGTCTTTTTTCCTTGTTGTTATGTTGATGCTGTTATGTTGCTATTATGTTATCAAGTCAGGATGTTCACTCTGCAAACATAACGTTATAACGTCGTTCTTATATAGCTTATGTCGTGATGTCGCTAATGTGATCCAGGCCTTACAATCATGAGAGATGTCACTGAATAAGATTGCTTTCAGCAGTGAAACGTTTTCGGCAATTTTACCCAACAGTGAGAATAAGATTGGATCAAAATTTTGGGACCGTTAAACGCTTCATTCACGTCACTAACTTTTCATTAAACCAAGCTGAAAGTTTCAGAATCGTGTCTGTTAAAAATACGCTTTCAATGGGAACTTTTTTGGAATTGATTCAAGTTAGGCTTTTTCTTTGCTCCCGATTCTGCATTTCCAATTTTCTTCATAGTGAAACGACCACTATACAACCATAAGCACACCGGGAACTTGGCACTAGTGCAATAGTATTTCAATTTTATCGTAACAATTATTGTTAATGTAGTTTAGGTGCACACGCAGTGGTGAATCGCTGGGATGTCTTAACCCTTTACCCCCTAAGAGTGCAAATTGGCACACAAGGTCACAACTTTGTGAATATTTGATAGATTTCTATGAATTTTTGCCATGAAAATTTTCTTGTCAAGATCTGCTCATTGAAGTCATAAAATTTTGACCCCCTCCCATCCAAGACATGATTGACCACCCCCAGAAGTTTTAAGTTCCTTTTTCGGGATGCAAATGAGATGCAAGACCCGTTTCATATCAAGCTATGCACTAAGAGCTGCTAAATAAGCTATAGTTTAGGGGTATACCTAATATAGCAGAAGATTGATACATTTTTGAAGTCGTTCATTTTCCCATTTTAAAGCAATTTCTCTCAAAATGTCTACCTCCTTCATAGCTGTTGAGGTCAATTCCTAAATAAGCTGATTAGTAGCTTTCAAATGGCATATTGTACACAGGCAGAGTGTCTTTATTTGCCGATTTGGGAAAAACTGCCGTTCGCCTTAGGGGGTAAAGGCTTAAGTAATTATCGAATCCGATGCATATTTCGTCATGAATATTTTAGCAGGTTTAGACAGAAATAGTAATAATCCAGGCGCTACAATTTTCAAACCTGTTTAACAAAATCCGTCCTATAGAAAACTTCCCTTCGTAATTTTTACAGTGGTTCCAGGAAACACCGTTCCTTCTATTGTACCCCCGCCAAGTCACGCATTTCTGTTTTACATAATTTTAGAAGGGTATCTTCTTTTCAGTATTATTAGATAAATACAATTTCCTTGGTTGCATTGTAATGCTGTTTAACCGGGAAATAAAAAACATATACGTACGATATTGTTATTGTTGTTAAATCTTTTAACTGTTGTCGTTGTTAACTCCCTGTGTCCTGACAATTTTCTCTGTACTACTAACAGCGGGTGCGTAGAGAGTCTGAAATCATTAAGAAAAGTATTGAAATCTGCAAATTTAGTGTTTCAGATTTGGCGAAAATTTGGAAAATAAAAATTAAGCCAAGAAAAGGTGGACAAAAACCGTGGAGAGTTTTCCAAGCTGCAACTATTGCTTAATACCTATGCCAGATTTCATGTATATCGCGCCTAACCAAAATGTAATAATAGGGAATCTGGTGAACTTCGTCTCTCCACCCTACCCCCTGACATGATTGTCCTTTCTCCGCATTGTATCTGGTGAACTTCGTCTCTCCACCCTACCCCCTGACGTGATTGTCCTGTCTCCGCGTTGTATCGCGATTGGTAGTGTGAGTTCGCATTAAATTGCATCATGGTTACATTCTGGTTACATGTTTGGGGTAGCTATTTTTGTTGAGTCTGGAAAAAGAAACTATTAGGTTTGGAAAGAGTATGGACAAAGTCTTGCTTTTGGCGTATAAAAAGATGTACAAGCGTGAGTAGGGACAAAACGAAGACACAAACAAAAATGAAAAAAAAAAAACAAGCAAATAAACAAACTAAAACTTGTTAAGAATGTTCTTCGTTAGTTTTTTAATCGCCTTGCTAAAAACTACTACTGCAGCTTTCTACTGTTAATTCACGCTGTAGTCACTAAGGTTTAGTTACTGTCCTTTTCTACCATCCAGGAATTGGTTTTAAAACCCGGATGTATTGTTCAATACCTTGCAAGCCATTCTACGAGCAAAACGGCAAAAATAACTTGACTATGCTTCGATGCCTAAGCAATGAGGAACTAAATATAACTTGAGCATGCTTGGAAAGTAAACAAGAACTGTTCGCATAGCAGGCAAGGTGTTAAACTACTTTTATACTTAGTGTTACCACCGCTGTCGTCTTTGTTTTCATCATAAAACTTTTGTCATTTAGCACCTAACATAAGTCATCTTTTGTTAAACTGAACGGCAATGTTTTTTAGCTTTCCTTCTATCTTTCAACTAAAAGCTTTGACTATTATGAAATGCACTTAACTTTTCAGGAGTTATTCGCTAAGGAAACATAAAATATCTCTGCCACTACGTTAGTTTAAAAGAACCGCTAATAAAAAGAGTTAGCTTGTAGCTGTAGTTTTGACGCTGGGCTGGCTGGGTGAGTTGACATGGAGTTGCGAGGTTCGTTAGGGAGTGGATTTCGTTTAACGCCCTGAAGAGAATATAAAAGCAAAATTATTAATTGAGCAGTAAAACCAGTAGGCTTATTACTCGAGTAATAACTAAGAGCCTATCGCAAGCGCCATCCCAGCATTTAGCCAGATAGTGGTTAAAGCACTGAGCACTTGTAGTCATTTTTACGAAATAGAAAACACTTTGTGTGTTTCTATCGAGTTTTAGTAAACTTTTACTCGTATAATAACGCAAATGCTGCAATCTGATTGGCTGAGCCATCGTACACTATCAGTAGGTCGTCCACAAAATGACATAACTATCACCTCATGGAGACGATAGTGGAAATTTGAAAGAACGAGAGCTACTGTGTGTACACGAACTGCTTCGAGTTCTCCCAAAACATTCTCGAGTGTGTGTTTTTTAAATCGAGCTCGAGACTAACCGCAAGATTGTTGAAAAGGGCGCAGTCCGAGTCAACTATCACGCATTGAAATCGAGAGCGAATAATCTAATTGTTTTAGAGTGAATCTATAAGTCGTTTAAAATTAAAGTACAACCCTCTTCACAAACACTTGTAAAACGCACAGAAGCGGCCTCGATTTTGTTGAAAACCGCACACTGCTAAGCTACTCACCATCTAAAACAGAATATATAGTGAGTAGCGTAGCCAATTGAGAACGGCATTCATGATAAAACGTAAGTAGATTTATAAATCTCGATAGAAGCACAGAGAGATTGCTTTCTATTTCTTTTAAAAACACCTCGGGAAACACGTAGGGGCCAAACCACCCCCCTAATGTTTCATGAAGGCTATATTTGCTTAGTTTATATATTTCTGAACCAAGTTTGGCAGATGAGCTTTCTTTGTTCTCCAGTTTATTTTAATTTGGAAGTTGTGACAAAATGTCAGATTATGACGTCATAATTGATGACTTCACCAAAACGTGTTATAATTTTTTGTAAAATCTGATAAAAAGATTGTCATTGGAAGGGCCTTAACTTGAGGAGTAAAATGCCGGAAACGTTTTTTGCTATAATGATTATTTTTTGAGATATGGTAAATTAAATATTTTTTTGTTCCCCCCCCCGGAATTTGCTTAATCATAGTGTCCTTCTTAATTCAGTCTCTCTGGTTTATTTTTTTCAGTTTTATTCTATGAAGGCTAATAATCTAGAAAAAAAGAAAGCTTGATGTTGTCAATAATCGTATGGTTTTGGAAATTTGATTTTCGGCTTTGTTAGGATGGTATTAACAGTAAAAAAACTGGTGATGTCACAGGTTATGACGTAACAAAACTAATTTTAGTCATCTGGCACATCACATGTGCAACATAGCTGCATTTGCTGGAACAAAATTACGGCTCCAATTTGGGGATTTTTCTCAAGGGGGGGACCCCATAATTTGCAGAGTTATTTTTCATATTTAAAAATGCCATATTTCATTCAATTTTTGTGATATGGACAAAATTTTTTCAGGTTTCAACTCCGCTTGATGTGCTCTTTCGAACACATTGTAAATAATATGCATATTAAAAACTTCAAAAGTGGCAAAAAACATGACGTCATCACTGTGACGTCACAACTTTGACATTTACTGACATTTTTCACGTAAATATAATCGGAAATAGGTCTCCTGCCCATCTGCCAAGTTTGGTGTAGAAAGAGTCAATACTTTTTAAGTAATGCGAAATAATGTGAAATACCCAAGAACTGACGAAACATTTGGGGGGTGGTTTGGCCCCTACGTGAAAAAGAAAGGGAAATCGCACCTTTATTTACGTCAAAAGACTTCGCCGCGTTTCCATGAAGGTTTAGATTAACGCGCGCTTTCTAGAAGTTCCTTTCTCGGGGATATAAAACGCTGACCCCAACCAGGACACGAACCCAGACCACTCGGTCCGAGTCCACCGCACTACTCATTGATAAAGATACATAAATGGAACAGCCAAATTAGAAATAGCAATACAAAAGAAAATAAAAACATTTCCTTACCAATACTTGGTCTGGCTGTAAACGAAATAAAACAAAGGCGAATTAGCATTTTACAACAATCAGAACATCGGAAAGGAGAATTATACTACGTGGGGACACTTTTGCACAAAATCTTTAGTCTAGACTGAGAATAGGCCATTCTATAGTTGTGTGCTCAGTTACCTGGCCTATGGATGCAAGCGAGGCCGGAGATGACCTTGCTTTAATACAAACCTCTCTGTTTAACTCAATTAACTTGATTTACACAACAAAAGAAGGGAGGTGTGTATCAAAACAAGGCCACCTCCAGCCTCGCTGCCATTCAAAGGCCAGGTCACTGAGCAGGCACTTGTATGCAAATGATCTATTGACAATTGGAATCGAGAAAAGTTAGTGATAACCTTGGAGAATGACGACTCTGGTGTAAGGGTAGGGACTTAAGGTGTCAAAGTTACCTAGAACAGGGCTGGAAAATGCAGCTTAACATGGTTTTGGTTTAAGGTAGGCACACTCCCACAAGAAAACTGACATAGTTACCCTAGGGACGTTGCTTTAAGACCCGACCTTTAAAACTATGCTTTGCTCTTTTAGAGCTCTTCTCGTATGTTCTCCTCACTTCCTTGCGTGTTTCAAAAGAGAATAAACCACAGTTACAATTTTTGAGGGATTATGCAATATATTGCATAATCCCATATAGCCAGCGATTATATTGTGGCTTTGAGGACGTGATGTCACGCGACAGATCTTTATGAGCATGAGTAGTCCGAGAGGTAGACTGGTTACTAGTTTTTCGCTTGATTGTTCTATTTGTCTGATGCTGATCGCTTACCATCGCAAACTCTTCGCCTAAATACCCTTGCATTGGCTGGATTTTGCAGTTGCTCAAACGACTTGGCCACGAACACGTATTCAGTGCTTGAAGAGATGTCCAAAAGCTCTGTGTAGTCCACGACGGTTCTGAGCTCTCCTACTCCGATAGCTACAATCTGTACACCTTTATCCTTCAAGAGTTTCGAGGCTTTGGCTAAAGGAGTGTCTTGGCCTGTCTTGGTTTGCTTACCATCAGTGATAACGAACGCGATCTGTAATTTCAAACATGGAGGAAAATAACCACGTCTACTTCACGTTGTCAGGTTAAAGGTGTCTAAGTAGATTCCAGTTCGTGGGATAGATGGAGGCGAATGGCCCAGTTTCCGCAGTTTCTAGCGACTAGGAGAATTGCAACACCCCCTGACCCTAAGCCCGACCCTGAGAACGAGATGAGACGCTAGTATATCCCAGGTATACCCACCAATTTTGTCAAGTTGTTCCAAGAATCTCGCTACCAATCTTACTCCACAAATGAAAATCTCCTACGGTCCATTACACTGAATGGATGGCTATGATTCGAATCGTTTTCTATGTATATTGACCCTGAGAAAAAGGGACTTGGGTTTGAGCCACGTAATTTCTACTGCCTGCCACCGACTCAAGAACATAAAAAGCAACATCAGGCAACAATCTAACAGGGCAACTATCAAACAAACATCTACCTTGGGCACATTTGGTCTCATGCCAGCAGCTGTGGTAAACACTCCTTGTGCGGCTTGTTTCAGAGCCTTGTCGATGTAGGTAAATCCTCGCTGCCATGGCAATCCATCCAAAACTTTGACAACCTCGTTCACGTTCAACCTACTACCGGAGAGTGAGTTGAACCGCAAAACAATTTCAGGATTCGTGCTGTAGGAGATTGTCGCGATGTGTGTGGTTGTGGGTCCGATATCCAGTTTGCTGACGATTCTCATGAGGAAGCGCTTTGTTCGTTCCCAATTCGTTTTACCGATGCTTCCCGAAGAGTCCACGATAAAGGCGACATCTGCAGCTTTGCTACAGTCGGGCACTGAAAAAAAGAATACAGACGAAAGTTATTAACCAAAAGGTTTTCAACTCTTGCGTCAGTAACAAAAAGCATTTTCCCATTTTTTCAACGTTTTCACTGCCGTGGTTGACGATTTAGCCACGTCCTTCTTTTCCCTGCGACAGTAATCCTATTCATCTCAGGAGGCTGCTAGACACATAGTAATTTGAAAAGGTAAACTTGTGAAAATCAGTCAGTCAGTCAATCAATCATTAAATAAGAATGGAAATAAATTAATTGATCCCTTTCAGAGATAAAAATATAACCAAGCCCACTTCTAGAACTCGATTTATATATAGGTTTCGGCTGCCAAACTAAACCCTTTCTGCATGGTAGGACAGCATTTACTCTGAAATTTTAATCACGCGAGTTTTTCATCATGGTTCATTCCGCTTGCCAACCGTCTTGATATTAACCACGGGCTCAGTCCATTCTCGGGAAGAATTACAACAACAGGCTAACACTAAAGTAATATTTGGTTAACTTATAACGCATCAGTAAATTGTGACGTACCGCATGCTGCCCGTCTGTTAACGCCAATTCGAGTTGATGTAAGGCAGGCCCGTCTTCTCAGTACACACTCGCTAGGATCTTGAACATCGTCGGAGGCACACACTGGCCGGAGAGTTGTAGGGCAAGTGGGACATATACACTCTGCTTGATCGTCCACTACTTTGCAGCCTATGTTATGAGGAGCTTTGCAGCCTTCGGTTTCACAAGGATCAGCTAAAAGATTAATTAAGAATTCAGTGTTAACGGCCAGAGAAAGTGATAGGTAAAGTCCGCATACCAGCCAAGTGGCCCATCAGGCCGAGTTTCGGTAGCATGAAACGACTAAGAGTATTTCTGCTCTCCACCAGCTTGGATGCTAGTCCAATGCAGGGTTACCCCCAGCATTAAATTTGCCGCGTAGCTATCACCAGGGTGGAGAGAGGCACTAGAGTAAAGTGTCTTGCCCAAGGACAAAATGCGATGACCCCGGCAGGGCTCGAACCCAGACTGCTCAATACAGAGTCGAGCGCACTAACCATGAGGCCCCTATCGCACCTTCCATAGAGAAAGTGGCAATCCACTTGTATTGACCTGTGATCTGGCGTTCTTATTTTTCGCGGCGACGAATTTGCCTGATTGTATGTTATACTTTTATAGGCTATGTTGATATCGGGTACCCCAACTAGTATGGTGTTTGAGTTGTTTTGGTCTCAAGTAGATATGGATTTTTGGGTAAGCAAGAGACCATATTTGTGTAAAGGTGTTTATTTAGTTTTCTCGGGCTTTCGCCTTCAAATGAAAACGGAGAAAGAGAAGTGACCGAAACATATCTCATTAGTACCATAAAGTGATTTGCCGCTTTAGAGGTATTACCAACGTGTCTGAAAACACTTTCAACAGACACCAGCTATGCAAAGTGTTACGTAAAACAAGGTAATTCATTAATCAACAAAAGCGAACTACGCTTTCAAGAAAGGGATACACTCTGGAATCCACTTATAATGTCGGTTTTAAATTATTTCCCCGAAAAAGCCTTTAACTGAAAACTTGAAAGCTGTCAAACAGAGAAGAAGTAACTTACCTTTCTTTTGTTCTGAATGTGGATATGAAAAAAAAAAAAAATTGCATGAGTACACAACAAGTAAACAACGACAACATCATCGTCGTCATCGTGAACCTGTATTACTGGTGTCTCTCTATCGTACCAATCTAATTTCTATGTATGCAAACAGAATCGAATAAGATTTTGATTGATCAAAGACCGTGCAAAAGGGTAAACAGAAACTTATTATTTCGCTTAAAATAAAATGAACCCTTTCTATATTAAATTCCTCCTCCTAAACGAAAGGGCACGCGACAAACGCAAAATGTCCTCTGAAATTATCCATGCAAAATGCAAGGTTATAATGATACGAGTTTTGAATCGTAGAGAAGTACTCTTCAAGAGAAATCACTTTTGTAAATTAGAGAGTACTGCCGTAAAATGTGCTCCAACCAGTATGGAGTAACCAGTAATTTGATCTGTTCGTTTGTAGGTCTATTATGTCTATTATTTTTGTAATTTTCTCCACTCCTTTCTGGTTCCTCAACTGTACCGAAAATTAACTAATTTTGAAAATATGGGGCCAACTAGAAAACCGAATGGTTTACTTGAACCCATATTCTAACTTAATGTGATGTGATGTGATGTGATGTTATGAAGTATTTGCATGCCTAACGTTTGCGAGGATAACCTACCTGGACACGAATTCTGCACAATCTCCTGCGCCACTGGTGCAAGTTCGGCAAAACTAGTAGCGAAAAACACCTTGTCCTTTGAACTGGCTATGTCCTCCAGCTGTTTCTGGTCGAGTTTTGTTCCAATACCAAGGGAATAGACCTGAACCTTCTTCAATTTAAGTCCCCTAGATGCGTCAGCAAGCTGTCTATATGGACCTCTGTCTGTTGTTTGTTCTCCGTCAGTAATAACAATGGCGATCTGCCGAAGAAATAAGCCTGTTAATATTTGCCAAATGTTTTACCTTTCTCCTTCAGGGCAGGGTTTTTCAAAGGCCGATTAAGCTAACCCAAAATAAGCGAGAATTTTGACTCTGCGGTCAGGTTATCTGTATATTATTTGGCCTTCTGTTTTGAGTTTGAATAATCTCAAATTACACAAAACAAAAGCAGTGAAAAACATTTGTATGTAAGAAAAATTTATACTTCGGTTAACTTTTATATCCTGGGTTAGCGTTAACCGGCTTCCGAACAACCCGGCCCTGAAGGCATGACATAAGCCAAGGGAGCATGAAGAGTAAGTTATTTTTAGATCGGTTTCAGAAACCCAGGAGGGTCTAAAAATAGCCAATTCTTTGACTCAAAAATTAATTACGTAGACAGGCTATGCAGTTTTAAATGCACTCACGAAAACATCCAGGCAACGTGTGTGGTACGATTATCCACGAGGAGACTTAAACCATTATTGTTATTTTCCACAGATGGAAACAAAGCCACACCGTAAATCAGTCCTCCCGAAAATAAACCTCAACTCTCTGACAAAAAATTCATCCCCTCCTCTCTTCTTCTCTCCTTTGAGCTCCTCTACCCTCCCATCTCAAAATTGTGCGATAACGCGGTAATGCCGAAAACTTATCTTAAAAAAAAAATGAACACTACTGAAAGTCAATTGCAAATTAACCTGCAAATTTTTAACCTACCTGAGGAAGTTCTGGTCTCATTCCAGCCGATCTTTGAAATACTTGTTGATCGGCAAGAATCAGAGCTTTGTCAATAAAGGTGAAGCCTCTCTGAAATCGGATTCTATCGATAAGACTGTAGTATCCTGCCTCTGTTATTTGAGATCCTTTAAGTCGGTCGAATTTAAACTCAAGGTTCGCTCTGCTACTGTAGGCTACAACAGCAATGTGTGTTTTATCTGGGCCGACGTTGAAAGCTTTCACCATGTCTTTCAAGAACTGCAACATCTTGACCCAGTTCCGCCGGCCAATGCTGCCTGATGAATCCACCAGAAAAGCTACGTCTGCTACAGCTTCGCATACAAATTCTAAATGACAGTAAAGAAATAGGCAAAGTTAGCTTACGACCACGAAAAGGTGTGAATGAATGAATGAATGAATAAATGAATCGCATTGAGGACGCCATTCGACTTCTATGTGTTTTTGTGAGGTGATTTTGCATCAGTTTTGATTAATAGGCCAATTTTTAGATATTAAAATTCGTGGGCTTAGGAAAAAATCACAATCACTTTTAAGGTCTAGGAAAGCTCCACTAGCAGCCCTTCTGGACTTCATGCGACTTTCTATATGTTTTGGTTAAGGTCTTACGACCGCATTTGTGGAATACATTTCTTCCCTTTTCTTATCAGATGCGAAAAATAATAGTTCCCCAGTAAATTTTCTCTGATTCTTATTGGTTTAATTTGATCACGTGACGCGATAGCGTTCATCGGCGGAGAGACATTTTCTGCCGATAGCGCCCGTCCGAGGAAAGTAACCGGATGGACAGTACTCGTCGGTAAAAATTTTTCACTAAACAAGCCAGCTTATAGAAAAAAACAACAGCAACAACAACAAATTGAAAGACGCAATATGTCTGTTTTCTTTTGGAATTTGGCTCTCACGCCTTTCATCTAAAAAATGTTTAAAACAAGTCAACATGTTTTTTTTAAACTGCACACAGAAGAAACTTTGGTGGTGAAAAATAAAGACAATAGAGCGTTATGTCTCGGAACTACCAGTCTGATAGTTGTCCCTTGGAAATTTGATGTCAAAGGTAGAATAATAATAAAGGGCAAATATTTGTTTTAAGCACGTCAAACATCCATGGGGCAACTCTCAGACGATGAGTAATTATAGCGATCCTTTTTCTCCATTCGCTAAATAAACTGACATGAATTGAAGCACACCTGGTCAAACTTTCTTCACTTAAGATAATCTACCTTCTACCTGGTTTATGGTGTACGTAAGCTCACGAAGGAGCACAACTTACCTGTTGGTTTTGGTGTGGTAGGAGGTAGAGTTGTGGGAGGAGGACGGACTAAAAGAGAAACAAAAAAAAAACAGTAATAAAAGACTTCTTTGTCAAAGATCAATTCTCTGGAAACGAAAAGAAAAGTCGAGTCCTGCAATGGAGACCACACTCGTTTAAAAGCTGCTGGTAGTAGTTAACAATCATTCCACCAGCGCGCATTGGATATTAGATAATAGATAGCCAACAAATGGGTTCCTCAGGTTTTTATTCAACTGCTAGATACTCTCTTACTAAATTATGTTTTATTTAAAAAAGTTATTTGTAAAAAACTACCCCGGGTCGTCCAGTTCTCCCGGTAATAATACTCTTCAGTAACTAATCACGAAAAAAAAACGTAAAAAAACGTAACCCCGAATTGAAACCTACTCATTTTAAACCCTTTTACCAGAAAGAGTTAAAACAAAATAGATTCTACACTGACCTTCACAAAGCCGCTTTCTTATCTCAACAGCAAGAGTCTGCAGTTCCTTAAATGATGCAGATATAAAGACGTTCTCTTGGCTCGATGCAATTTCTCTCAACTCTGCTGCATCAGCTCCCTTGCCAACTCCAACAGCATATACTGCAATTCCCGCGTTCTTCACTCCTTGTGAGGCTACTGATAGTTTGGTATAAGGTTTTGATGTTGTTTGTTTTCCATCCGTGATGACAACTAGAGCCTAAACAAATGAAACAAATTCCTTTGGCAAAAAAATAAAAGAACAAAAAAAAGGAACAAAGGTGGCAACTATCGGATGTTTTCACTCACAAGGCGATAAGGCTATACGAGTTTATTGGAACAAAGAAAAGTGTCTACATAAGAAAAGAGTGATTTGATACTCGAATGCAGTGATGTGTATATTGTGTTTATTAAAATTTCCTCATTATTTTTGTTCTTCAATGTATTCGGCTTCCTGAAATGGCTATTGATTAATTCTTTCAATGTTATTGTGTCAAGTAGATGATCAGTATTTAACGGGAGTTCCACTTTTAGGCTTAGCTAAATCTATACATCATCTCAATTTTCTGACCCCCGTAACTATCCTTTATAAGATGACGTATGAAGCAAAAAGAAAGATGATCTACGTCTGAGTACGTTATTACGTTACATTGCCCAGCGCTTCGTCATCGACGTACCTTGCCTACGTTTGGTCTCATGCCATTTGCACTCTGGAACAAATCATTGTCTGCCACGAGAAGAGCTTTATCTGTGTAGGTGAAGCCGCGCTGCCAACGCATTCTATCGAATGCCAAATTCACTTCATTCGTACCCTGACGGCCGTTAAATCGCAGCACTACCTCGGGGTTGTTGCTATAGGCAACAGCTGCTATGTGTGTAGTGGAAGGACTGACGTCAAGCTTGCTGACCAACGCTTTTAGGAATCGCTTCATTCTTCCCCAGTTGCTTCGTCCAATGCTTCCAGATGAGTCGATAACAAATCCAATATCTGCAATTGGCTTGCATTCCTTGTCTGGTGAAAAAGTAAAGCTTGATAAATTAAAGTTATTCCAAGCTATGCTGTTGTTTCATAATCGCTTATCAAATATTGGAAGGAAGAAAGATCTAGGACTCTATTGATAGACAAATTTATTTCCTCAGTGCTAACGTTAACTGGGGTCTTAAAGGGTCTCTAAATTCATCGCTGTATGCTTTTTACAATTTGCATTGTTGTTTGCTTTGGACTGGTGGTGGCTAAACGTTTAAATGATTACATGCCCACATGTAAGAATTACAGTATATTTGAGACCACATCCCGAGAAGCTTTGGAACCACGTAACTGTCTGAACGACCGGATTGAGACACCCAATAACGTGTGAAGATAAAAAGACTGTTTGGTTTTTCTTTTGCTGGGCGTTTAGTTCTTTCCTGTGGCACGTACATTGTACGATATAGCCTGCGAGCACGCTCACCTTTGAGTCACGCGCGCGAGCGGCGAACAGCAAAGCGATCCGGCGGGAAGGAGTCTGGTGTTCGCACTCTTGTGCTCCAACGTGAAACTGATCGCAGACTACGTACGATTGTAACACACTCGCGAAAAGGCGTCATTTTAGGGAATTCAAAGGAATGTTGATTAATAATGACTTCATTGTCCACTGATCTTTGGAACTTATTTTTAAGGCGGATAAATGACAACTATATTTTTAGCACCAACGCTTAAGATTACTCCGCTTTGTAATAACATCTGATGAGACCTCACATACCGCATGGTGCACGCTTTGTAACAGTCACTAGATCTTCTGTGACGCAAGATTGCCTCCTCACGTGACACTCAGAACGATCCTGAACATCATCTGAAGTACAAACAGGGTTAAGCGTGTCCGGACATGTTGGGCAGATGCATTCTGCTGTGTTGTTGACAGTTCTGCAGCCTATGTTGTAGGGCGCCTTGCAGCCAACAGTCTTGCATGGATCTGGAGGTTTCGCTAAGAAAAATAAAATGCAAAGATTCAGCAACAATTGTGCAAGGTCATATCGATCGCATATGATTTAACTGGGTAAATTCCACGACAGTATAATTGATGCCATCATAAGTCAGATGTAACGTTCCAAAGGTCTGCTTCAGAAGGCTTGAATTGATATTTTCATATTTCGCAATCAAGGACGTCCCCAGAGGAATCTTAGAAACCTGACAATTTATTATTTCTAAAGGAGGTTGCCTTTTTTTCAGCAATATACATATATATATATATATATATATATATATATATATATATATATATATATATATATATATATATATAGGCAGAATAATATGGTTTTCCAAACGGTGACTTCCAGTAGAAGGATCAAAAGATACCGTGCTTTAATGTGAATTTTAGTTAAGTGTAAGATGAGGCGTCATGAAGCAAACTTCTAACTTACATTAAAAGCCGGAACAGTTAGAAGTTTGCTTCATGACGCCTCGTCTTACACTTAACTATATATATATATATATATATATATATATATATATATATATATAGTATATGAGAGAACCCCTAACCCTGTACACCCCAAGTAATCATATTTTAAAGTGAATAAGTGTTTGAAAGAAAATTCGCCCTGAGTGGGATTTGAACCCACGTCCCCCCGCATACTAGTCGGGTGTGATATATATATGATTATTCTGGGGGTAAACAGGGCTCCTATACGATTCTTAAAATTAGGAGTAACTCTTGGTAAAAAAAGAGCTGCTACTGTTGCTATTGTCCTTGTTACGGAACATTACTGTGGTTGAAAAATCTTGGAATCCTATAAAACTCTTAACATTGAAAGCGATGTAATTTTTAAAAATTTTTTTTTTAATTTCACTTGTAGCCAATTTAATACCCCAAAGTAATAATAATAATAATAATAATAATAATTAAAATAACAATAATGTGTTTATTGTGACAAAAACTAGAACTAAGCTTTACAAAATGCTATAATATTTACATAATTTGATGTCTGTTAAACCTGTAAAACATGTTTCCGTATCTAATCATGATATCATCGTTACTACAACTAATACTAATACTACTATCATCATCATAACATTAATTAACATATTCCATACAAATTGGTATATACAAGGTAAAAGTAAGTAAAAGAAATAAACTATTAAAACCTATTTCAACAGTGTTTACGTAATGGCTCCCTCCTGGGTTTCAACGTCAATATCGGTATATTACAAGGTAAAAGCAAATAAAAGAAATAAACTATTAAAACCTATTTCAACAGTGTTTACATAATGGCTCGCTCCTGGGTTTCAACGTCAATATCAATGTTCTTAAAGTCACAAAAGGCTTTCCTTCTAGCTCTTGAACCTCTTAGGCAGATTAGTGCGGATCTTAGTAAAGCGAAGGATGTCCTTGCTCTTATCCAGGAGATTGTTTTAGCATAACGTTCTCCTTTCTTGATGGAGATCAGCTGCGCCAGTCTGGAATGGTATTGCAAGCACTCGTTTCCCATACCGCCTGTTGACGTGAAAATAAGGGGTGTAAAAGTTCCTTGTTCGATATCCAAAACCCTCCTCGCGTAAAGGCGCTTCTTCTCGTTCTCATGATTGCGGTATATCTGTTGGAGCTCTAGGTCCCTATACGAATCAGCATTAGGGTGACAAACCCTCACGTCAAAGAATGCTGATCGTTGGTTCTCCCAGAACCCGCGCGCATGAATATCTAATCTCGCATCTGGAGCTCGATTAGAACCTCTTCCCAGCTGTTCACCCGAGATGTCTCGCAGGACAGGCTCAATCTCAACATCGGTACAAACCATATTCAGGAGTTCGGCTTCTAAGTCCCTCAGCTCATTGTGACGTTGGGTAACGAACCCACCTCTCTTGCATATCATTGCGTGGTCCACTGTAAAAGCATCACCGCATACACAGCTGGAGGGGATATCATCAACCGGCAATCGTAGCGCAGTTTGATTGCATCGCGGAACTCTCTCTTATTTAGATTGAAACCCATTTCACGAAGGGGGAGTACCGTCAGCCAAACAGATGACCCTTTTTCCGCAGCAAGGTCAAGTGCCCGTTGGACTTTCTGTGGGGCTACCCCTCTAATATGCTCTGCCCTGTCTTGGAGCACCGTTGCTCTCTCACTGCTCATTGCCTGTTGTAGTGGCTTGACCAAAGAATCATCCGGCATCTGATGGGATTGAGCCACGATCTGTTGGACCAGCGGGATGGTAACTTTGACGGAGGAGGATTGCTCAAGATTTGCGTCAAGACACGGGTTTCTCATGCCAAGCCCCCCTAGACGGACTGGCAGTGCTAGAATGTCCCTGTCCAGCCGAGTGCACCTATGCTCCGTAATTGCAGGGATGAGCACCTTAGATATTATGTAATAATAATAATAATAATAATAATAATAGACTTTATTGGAGAGGGCAACATTTGACACTAACAAAATTGATAAACTAATAGAGCTCGAAATAAATACAAAAAGTAATGTATGTTTCCTCCTACTTTTGGGGTCATTACTTAGGAAACAAACCTTCACAAAGCCTTTTCCTAATCTCAACAGCAAGTGTCTGAAGTTCTTTAAATGACGCAGATACAAAGACATTCTCTTGGCTCGATGCAATTTCTCTTAGTTCTGCTTTATCAGCTCCTTTGCCAACTCCAACAGCATACACCGCTACATCTTTGTTCTTTACTCCTTGTGACGCAACTGACAGTTTGGTGTACGGTTTTGAAGTCGTTTGCTTTCCATCAGTGATTACAACCAATACCTGGAAAGGAAAATTCCCAGTATTCTTATTAGAATCAATAAACATAGAAAGGGCCAGAGTTATTAAAATGCACCTTAGTGGAAAAAGGCCCGTTTTGAATTATAGAAAGTCAACCACATTTTCAATTAAAAAACCTCTAAACCATAACTAGAGAGAGGAGGTACAACATATTTAGTTGCGCTGTTCACCATTTACTGAGGTATAAGCAAGGACATCTTTACCTTTGCTACGTTTGGTCTCATGCCATTTGCACTCTGGAACAAATCATTGTCTGCAAGTTGAAGGGCTTTGTCTGTGTAAGTGAAACCTCGCTGCCAACGCATTCCATCAATTGCGTTATTCACTTCATCTGTACTCTGACGGTTTCTGAATCGTAAGACGACCTCAGGGTTGTTGCTATAGGCAACAGCTGATATGTGCGTAGTGGAAGGACTGACGTCAAGCTTGCTGACCAACGCTTTTAGGAATCGCTTCATTCTTCCCCAGTTGCTTCGTCCAATGCTTCCAGATGAGTCGATGACAAATCCAATATCTGCAATTGGCTTGCATTCCTTTCCTAGTAAAAAAAGGAGTTGACAGCTTCAACAAAAAAGTTCACTTTTTAGGACACAAAGACATCCCTGTTTGCCCAAACGGGATAACATAATACGTTGTAATATCAATGATTTGGGGTTTTCTACTCAACTAGCAGGATGTAAGTGAAAAACGTGTTTGTAAAATAGTCAACCAAGAAAACGCTCTTTATCGAAGTCAATAATCTCACATACCACATGGTCCCTTCTTTGCAACAGTTACCAGATCGCCACTTATACAAGATTGCCTCTTCATGTGACACTCAGAACGATCCTGGATTTCGTCTGATGTGCAAACAGGGTCGGCTGTGTCTGGACATGTCGGGCAGATGCACTCTGCTGTGTTATTTACAGTTCTGCAGCCTATGTTGTAAGGAGCCTTACAGCCAACCGTCTTGCATGGATCTGGAGGTTTGGCTGAGAGATGGTGAATGGCAAAATAAACAAACAATTTAAGAAAACTTGAAGGAAGTCAAAGTTACACCGTGACAACTTATGTTTTAAGCTACGTTAATTTGTGTTCTTGACAACAAGTGTTCTATATGGGAGGAAGGAATACTGACCTTCGCAAAGCCTCTTCCTCATCTCGACTGCAAGCGTCTGAAGTTCCTTAAATGACGCAGATACAAAGACATTCTCTTGGCTCGATGCTATTTCTCTTAGCTCTGCTTCATCAGCTCCTTTACCTACTCCAACAGCATACACCGCTACATCTTTGTTCTTTACTCCTTGTGACGCAACTGACAGTTTGGTGTACGGTTTTGATGTCGTTTGCTTTCCATCAGTGATTACAACCAAAACCTGGAAAGCAAAAGTCCCAATGTTCTTATTAGAATCAATAAACATAGAAAGGGACAGAGTTAGTAAAAGCATCTTAGTGAAAAAGATGCGTTTTGAATCATAGAAGGTCAATCACAGTTTCAATTCAAACAACTCTAAACCATAACTAGAGAGAGGAGGTACTAGATATTTAGTTGCGCTGTTCATCATTTACTGACATAAAAGCAAGGACATCTTTACCTTTGCTACGTTTGGTCTCATGCCATTTGCACTTTGGAACAAATCATTGTCTGCAAGGAGAAGGGCTTTGTCTGTGTAAGTGAAGCCTCGCTGCCAACGCATTCCATCAAACACCTTATTCACTTCATCTGTACTCTGACGGTTTCTGAATCGTAAGACGACCTCAGGGTTGTTGCTATAGGCAACAGCTGATATGTGCGTAGTGGAAGGACTGACGTCAAGCTTGCTGACCAACGCTTTTAGGAATCGCTTCATTCTTCCCCAGTTGCTTCGTCCAATGCTTCCAGATGAGTCGATGACAAATCCAATATCTGCAATTGGCTTGCATTCCTTTCCTAGTAAAAAAAGGAGTTGACAGCTTCAACATAAAAGTTCACTTTTTACGACAAAAAGACATCCTTCTTTGCCCAAATGCGATAACATAACACGTTGTAATATCAATGATTTGGGGTTTTCTACTCAACTAGTAGGATGTAAGTGAAAAACGTGTTTGTAAAATAGTCAACCAAGAAATCGCTCTTTATCGAAGTCAATAATCTCACATACCACATGGTCCCTTCTTTGCAACAGTTACCAGATCGCCACTTATACAAGATTGCCTCTTCATGTGACACTCAGAACGATCCTGGATTTCGTCTGATGTGCAAACAGGGTCGGCTGTGTCTGGACATGTCGGGCAGATGCACTCCGCTGTGTTATTTACAGTTCTGCAGCCTATGTTGTAAGGAGCCTTACAGCCAACCGTCTTGCATGGATCTGGAGGTTTGGCTGAGAGATGGTGAATGGCAAAATAAACAAACAATTTAAGAAAACTTGAAGGAAGTCAAAATTACACCGTGACAACTTATGTTTTGAGCTAAGTTAATTTGTGTTCTTGACAACAAGTGTTCTATATGGGAGGAAGGAATACTGACCTTCACAAAGCCTCTTCCTAATCTCTACTGCAAGCGTCTGAAGTTCCTTAAATGACGCAGATACAAAGACATTCTCTTGGCTCGATGCTATTTCTCTTAGCTCTGCTTCATCAGCTCCTTTGCCAACTCCAACAGCATACACCGCCACATCTTTATTCTTTACTCCTTGTGAAGCAACTGACAGTTTGGTGTAAGGTTTTGATGTCGTTTGCTTTCCATCAGTGATTACAACCAATACCTGGAAAGGAAAATTCCCAGTGTTATTTTTAGACTCAATCAACAAAGAAAGGGAATGAGTTAACAAAAAGCATCACAGTGGGAAAAGGTCTGTTTTCAATTATAGAAAGTCAACCAAACTTTCAATTAAAACCCCTCTAACTTATGACTCGAGAGGAGAAGTACCAGATAGTTAGCCGCACTGATCATCATTTACTTCTTGGAGTATCAGCTAGGTTTTCTTTACCTTTGCTACGTTTGGTCGCATGCCATTTGCACTCTGGAACAAATCACTGTCTGCAAGGATAAGGGCTTTATCTGTGTAAGTGAAACCTCGCTGCCAACGCATTCCATCAAACACCTTATTCACTTCATCTGTACTCTGACGGTTTCTGAATCGTAGGACGACCTCGGGGTTGTTGCTATAGGCAACAGCTGATATGTGCGTAGTGGAAGGACTGACGTCAAGCTTGCTGACCAACGCTTTCAGGAATCGCTTCATTCTTCCCCAGTTGCTTCGTCCAATGCTTCCAGATGAGTCGATGACAAATCCAATATCTGCAACTGGCTTGCATTGTTTTTCTGGAAAAAAATAATAAAAAAGATATGAATAAATATTAAGTCCATTTTCAATAAAAGAAAGTGGTCCATGTTGGCGCAAACGTTGAGGGCCAATAATACAATGTAGTAGTAGTAATTTATGCTTTAATTTGCGATAGGCACGATGGAAGTGTGACAGGATATTTTAAAGGAGTATTTAAGCATTAAATATCTCTTGCTCGAAGTAAAGTAAGTTTACAAACCGCATGGTCCCTTCTTTGCAATTGTCACTAGATCGCCACTTATACAAGATTGTCTTTTCATGTGACACTCAGAACGATCCTGGATTTCGTCTGATGTGCAAACAGGGTCGGCTGTGTCTGGACATGTCGGGCAGATGCACTCTGCTGTGTTATTTACAGTTCTGCAGCCTATGTTGTATGGTGCACTACAACCAACAGTCTTACATGGATCTGGTGGTTTGGCTGAAAGTTGACAAATGGGTAAGATCAAACTATGTAAGCGATTTTAAGAAAAATAAATATTCCGTCCTATTAAACTGTGTTATGATTCTACGTTTGCTGCTTTCCTTGAAGGTATGCTGTTTAGATGGAAACGAGATGGATATTAACCTTTGCAAAGCCTCTTCCTCATCTCGACTGCAAGCGTCTGAAGTTCCTTAAATGAGGCAGATACAAAGACATTCTCTTGGCTCGATGCAATTTCTCTTAGTTCTGCTTGATCAGCTCCTTTACCGACTCCAACAGCGTACACCGCTACATCTTTGTTCTTTACTCCCTGTGAAGCAACTGACAGTTTGGTGTACGGTTTTGATGTCGTTTGCTTTCCATCAGTGATTACAACCAATACCTGGAAAGCAAAAGTCCCAATGTTCTTATTAGAATTAATCAACATGCATAGAAAGGGACAGAGTTATGAAAATGTATCTTAGCGGAAAAAGGTCGGTTTTGAATTATAGAAAGTCAACCACATTTCCAATTAAAACACTTCTAAACCATAACTAGAGAGAGGAGGTACAACGTATTTAGTTGCGCTGTTCATCACTAACTAAGGTATAAGCTAGGTTATCTTTACCTTTGCCACGTTAGGTCTCATGCCATTTGCACTTTGGAACAAATCACTGTCTGCAAGGAGAAGGGCTTTATCTGTGTAAGTAAAGCCGCGCTGCCAACGCATTCCATCAATTGCGTTATTCACTTCATCTGTGCTCTGTCGATTTCTGAATCGCAACACCACCTCGGGGTTGTTGCTATAGGCAACAGCTGATATGTGTGTAGTGGAAGGACTGACGTCAAGCTTGCTGACCAACGCTTTTAGGAATCGCTTCATTCTTCCCCAGTTGCTTCGTCCAATGCTTCCAGATGAGTCGATGACAAATCCAATATCTGCAATTGGCTTGCATTCCTTTTCTAGTAAAAAAAGAAATTGGCAACTTCAACGGAAAGCCAACTTTTTATGACACAAAGACATCCCTGTTTGCCGAGCGCGATAACATAACACATTGTAATATCAATGATTTGGGGTTTTCTACTCAACCAGTGGGATGTAAGTAAAAGACGTGTTTGTAAAGTTTGTAAAGTAGTCAACCAAGGAATCGCTTTTTATCAAAGTCAATAAATTCACATACCACATGGTCCCTTCTTTGCAACAGTTACCAAATCGCCACTTATACAAGATTGCCTCTTCATGTGACACTCAGAACGATCCTGGATTTCGTCTGATGTGCAAACGGGGTCGGCTGTGTCTGGACATGTCGGGCAGATGCACTCCGCTGTGTTGTTTACAGTTCTGCAGCCTATGTTGTAAGGAGCCTTACAGCCAACCGTCTTGCATGGATCTGGAGGTTTGGCTGAGAGATGGTGAATGGCAAAATAAACAAACAATTTAAGAAAACTTGAAGGAAGTCAAAATTACACCGTGACAACTTATGTTTTGAGCTACGTTAATTTGTGTTCTTGACAACAAGTGTTCTATATGGGAGGAAGGAATACTGACCTTCACAAAGCCTCTTCCTAATTTCGACTGCAAGCGTCTGAAGTTCCTTAAATGACGCAGATACAAAGACATTCTCTTGGCTCGATGCTATTTCTCTTAGCTCTGCTTCATCAGCTCCTTTACCTACTCCAACAGCATACACCGCTACATCTTTGTTCTTTACTCCTTGTGAAGCAACTGACAGTTTGGTGTACGGTTTTGATGTCGTTTGCTTTCCATCAGTGATTACAACCAATACCTGGAAAGGAAAATTCCCAGTGTTATTTTTAGACTCAATCAACAAAGAAAGGGAATGAGTTAATAAAAAGCATCACAGTGGGAAAAATGTCCGTTTTCAATTATAGAAAGTCAACCAAACTTTCAATTAGAACACCTCTAACTTATGACTCGAGAGGAGAAGTACCAGATAGTTAGCCGCACTGATCATCATTTACTTCTTGGAGTATCAGCTAGGTTTTCTTTACCTTTGCCACGTTTGGTCGCATGCCATTTGCACTCTGGAACAAATCACTGTCTGCAAGGATAAGGGCTTTATCTGTGTAAGTGAAACCTCGCTGCCAACGCATTCCATCAAACACCTTATTCACTTCATCTGTACTCTGACGGTTTCTGAATCGTAGGACGACCTCGGGGTTGTTGCTATAGGCAACAGCTGATATGTGCGTAGCGGAAGGACTGACGCCAAGCTTGCTGACCAACGCTTTTAGGAATCGCTTCATTCTTCCCCAGTTGCTTCGTCCAATGCTTCCAGATGAGTCGATGACAAATCCAATATCTGCAACTGGCTTGCATTGCTTTTCTGGAAAAAAATAATAAAAAAGATATGAATAAATATTAAGTCCATTTTCAATAAGAGAAAGTGGTCCATGTTGGCGCAAACGTTGAGGGCCAATAATACAATGTAGTAGTAGTAATTTATGCTTTAATTTGCGATAGGCACGATGGAAGTGTGACAGGATATTTTAAAGGAATATTAAAACATTAAATCTCTGTTGCTCGAAGTAAAGTAAGTTTACAAACCGCATGGTCCCTTCTTTGCAATTGTCACTAGATCGCCACTTATACAAGATTGTCTTTTCATGTGACACTCAGAACGATCCTGGATTTCGTCTGATGTGCAAACAGGGTCGGCTGTGTCTGGACATGTCGGGCAGATGCACTCTGCTGTATTGTTTACAGTTCTGCAGCCAATGTTGTATGGTGCGCTACAACCAATAGTCTTACATGGATCTGGTGGTTTGGCTGAAAGATGACAAATTGGTCAGATCAAACTATGTAAGCGATTTTAAGAAAAATAAATATTCCGTCCTATTAAACTGTGTTATGATTCTACGTTTGCTGCTTTCCTTGAAGTCAGGCTATTTGGATGGAAACGAGATGGATATTAACCTTTGCAAAGCCTCTTCCTCATCTCGACTGCAAGCGTCTGAAGTTCCTTAAATGAGGCAGATACAAAGACATTCTCTTGGCTCGATGCAATTTCTCTTAGTTCTGCTTGATCAGCTCCTTTGCCAACTCCAACAGCATACACCGCTACATCTTTGTTCTTTACTCCTTGTGAAGCAACTGACAGTTTGGTGTACGGTTTTGATGTCGTTTGCTTTCCATCAGTGATTACAACCAATACCTGGAAAGGAAAATTCCCAGTGTTCTTTTTAGACTCAATCAACACAGAAAGGGAATGAGTTAATAAAAAGCATCAGAGTGGGAAAAAGGTCCGTTTTCAATTATAGAAAGCCAACCGCAGTTTCAATTCAAACAACTCTAAACCATAACTAGAGAGAGGAGGTACTAGATATTTAGTTGCGCTGTTCATCATTTACTGAGATAAAAGCAAGGACATCTTTACCTTTGCTACGTTTGGTCTCATGCCATTTGCACTTTGGAACAAATCACTGTCTGCAAGGAGAAGGGCTTTATCTGTGTAAGTGAAACCCCGCTGCCAACGCATTCCATCAAACGCCCTATTCACTTCATCTGTACCCTGAGGGTTGCTGAATCGTAAGACGACCTCAGGGTTGTTGCTATAGGCAACAGCTGATATGTGTGTAGTGGAAGGACTGACGTCAAGCTTGCTGACCAACGCTTTCAGGAATCGCTTCATTCTTCCCCAGTTGCTTCGTCCAATGCTTCCAGATGAGTCGATGACAAATCCAATATCTGCAATTGGTCTACATTCCTTCTCTAGAAAGGGAAGGAAGTCAAGTGTAAAATTCGTCCGCTCCTATAGATAGAGCTATTTATATATTGTGTCATAAAATTACCGGATTGGTTTTTGTGTACCACAATGTGACGTCAGACATGTTTTTTGCTTGATAAAGTGGGACGTAATTATAGATTTCTTGAGGATTCTGCCATTTTACTCTTTGGAAGTGAAGAACATTTATTGTATCAAAAACAATCATTATAGAACAGTTTTCAATTGAGTGTCGAAACGTAATTGGTTTTGCATTTACTAGCTTGACGATTGGTTTAAAAAACTAGCGTCACTTTTTTATCCAATCAGAAGTAAAACCGAAACCAATCGTGACTACCTTCCCGCGCTTTGAGTCATCTTCATGTAATTGCTTCGAGTTTTGATTGGTTCATTGTACTGTCTGTGTCCTTTATGATTGGCTAGAGTGATTACTTTGGTTTTGGTTTTACGACACTCAATTGAAAACCGCTCTAGTAATGAGTAATTGTTATTACGTACCACATGGGCCACTCTTAGCAATAGTCACAAGATCACCACTTATACACGATTGTCGCCTCATGTGGCAAGCAGAAGTATCTTGGATATCGTCTGATGTACAAACAGGGTCGGCTGTGTCTGGACATGTCGGGCAGATGCACTCTGCTGTGTTGTTTACAGTTCTGCAGCCGATGTTGTAGGGAGCTTTGCAGCCAACAGTCTTACATGGATCTGTTACTTTCTCTGGAGGTAAAAAACACGACTGTTTTCACTGTGCTCTTTTGAACTGTACCTTATGAAGTGTACAAAGAATAATCTATTTATACATTTTATTTCAAAATGGCGGCCAGTTTATTATTCTTTTGTGTGCATGTTAATTAGCCCTCTTTGCCTAATTTTCACTTAATTGTATTTTGTACATGTTGACGAGGCAAAGATGGCTAATTACCATGTAAACAAAAGAATAATAAACTGGCTGCCATTTTGGAATACGGTGTATAAGGTGGTGTTAATAGCCTTCAATCGGGAAGAGTGATTTAAAATGTCACCTAGTCGGGTGCTTGGTTTAGAGAACAAAATTTACTTCTCTTGTCGCCCTTACGTGCTGTTGGAAATCTCCCTGAGCAGAGTATTTACAAGATAAAGTGTTGTAACAGTAGCCCGCGTGGCAGAATGTAATGTTCCGGGCGACCTTCGTCTGTCATGTTTGAAGACATAAAAGTGGCCTAAATAGAATTACGAGAGTTTGTAATTTGCACAGCGTTGTTCTATATAACATTTTACAGCGTTCAAACAAAGCCACAGTCTTCAGAAAAGAAAAAGAGACATAACATGGATAAGAAAACATGATGCTAATATAAGATGACAGATCTATTTAACATATACCTGGAAAGCTTCTAATTATTGTGCATTTTCCATTTCTAGTACTTACATTAAAAGCCAGCAAGAGCGTATAGCTGCTTAAGTCTGCTCAAATACCTGCAGTCCTTGAGAAAAAACATCTTATAGGAAGCGATTTATTTTTACGCTGTTGTTTTTACTTTTAAAGGTTATCGCTAATGAAATCAATTAATTTAATTATTAACGCGTCAGGTTCAAGTTAAATTTAAGTGCACACTGCTAACTGCAAGTTTATTAACTGGCGAGGAGATGTCAACTGGAGGGTGAGTAACGTGAGGTGAAAGTGCTAAAGGGGAAAGATGGAAAGGGGGGAAGGGGGAAAGGGGGAGGAGAGTGTTGAGCGCTTATTGAAAGAATGAAATAAGTACGATCACAAGACACATGAAGGAAAGAGCACAACCTGTATCTGCATATACTTATAAATATATGAGCAAAATAGTGTACAAAATCACGCTTTTAACGTTTTGTATTTATCAACATCTTTAATTAATGCACAGCACACGCACAAATGTCTGCAAATGTCTGCAACTGATAGAAGCATTTAACGAGCAGAAGAAGCAGAGTGCCCGCTAGCAGCTTTAGTTATGAAATAGAATTTTTCAACGCATGCGATTCCTTTTACATTACATTAACAACATAGCGAAGTTGCTGCGTCAATTTTCTGGCAAAAAGCTTTGAGAACATTAGCAGACGAAGCTTAGATTATAGCCTTCCAGTTTTCTAATTGCTGTTAAATGTTCTTCATTCGCTACTTGCTGGGGCGAGTCTGATCTCCCAGTTGCTTGTGGGATCATTACTGGGGACAAAATAGTGTTCGTTTTTTGTTTCTGTTCCCAGTAACAGCCCCAGAAGCCACTGCGAGACAGGTTTCTTCTCGCTTCCAAAAGGCATATAGACTTTCGCCTTAACTTCGACTTAACTCAGCAATCAATGGAAAAAGAAACACTTAAGTAACCTAAAGTAAGTATTTTTCTGCACGAGAATGAATAAGATCTATAAAATAAATACTGTGATGTATTCTTGTCTTTAATTTTCGTAATTAAACACCCCTTATATAGAAAAGCTTAAAATTCACGTTCGCTTCTTCCATGGAGACAAAGCTCCCTTACTTGGACAAGACTTCTCCACAATTGGCCTCACGACATTGACGAGTTCCTCAAAACCGGAAGATGTGAACACGTTGTCATTAGAACTTGCAATCAGTCGTAGTTGATCAACTTTAACACCGCCACCAACACCCAAGGCGAACACTTCAACTCCCTTATCTTTGATCCTTTTAGAGGCGATATCCAAAGGTGTATATGCTTGCGTTGTGGTCTGCTCTCCATCGGTGATCACTATAGCGACCTGTTGAGAATTGAAATAAAGGTTTCGTTGAGTTTTTCCGTGTAGCTTCTTTCATTTCCAGAGTTGTTGCGATGTGAACGTCAAATCATCTAATGTAAAATCAGGCTTTAAAAAAAGTGTACGTTTTAAAATTACTGACTTAGCATAAAAGAGCTCAGTTACGGTATTGTGACCATATACAAAATTACCTTTGAACTGAAGAAAACCTGAAAATAGTAGTTTATTAAGATAGAAAAACGGTAAAGAGAGAATAATAAAACTTAAAGGAACAAAGATGGTTAAGCATGGAGACGACGTTTAAAGTTTCTTTCATTTTCAGAGTTGTTGACATGCAGATGTCATAACATCTAATATAAATGCAGGCTTTTTATCATGGTAAAATATGCGAGAAAGTTCCGGCTCCTATCTACGTAAATGAAGGCAATGTGGCCACCCAGTCTCTCTCTGAGACTGGAAACGATTCTAAAACGGTATGTGATTCTATGCAGGTACAAAAATACTGGATCAGCAGCGGACGAGCGGTGCGGACAGGTGTGATTTACAGGTGTGATTTACAGGTGTGATTTACAGGTGTGATTTACAGGCCTGACTGCTCCGATTTTTTGGCCGACTCCAATTTAAACCAATTAGATATGACTGTAGCTATATTTAGCGAGTTAAAAATTGTTGTGCAATTTCTTACCTGTGATACACCAGGCCTCATTCCAGCGCTTTTAATGAACACCTGTTCATCAGCCATGATCAGAGCCTTGTCGATGTAAGTAAAGCCTCTCTGAAATCTTATTTTATCGATCAGTTTTCCATATTCCTCTGCTGTAATTTGTGCGCCAGACAATTTATTGAAAGTAAACTCCAGCTTTGCGTTGGTGCTGTAGGCAATTACAGCTATACGAGTACCATCCGGACCAACGTTGAACACATTGGTAACTTCTTTCAAGAAGTTTATCATCAATGGCCATCTTCCACGACCAATGCTTCCCGATGAATCAACAAGGAATGCCACATCTGCCGCAGCTTTGCAGCCTGAAAAATATTAACTCTGTACCTTAAGACAACACTTTCCCAAATCTAACAAAGAACAGCACTACACCGCCTAAGTCGGCTTGAGCTTAAGTCGCGTGAAAGGAAGAGTCTTTTTGTGACGCCGCTTGATAATAGTTCCACCCCTGCAAAATCGTCGTAATAGCAAACCTGTAAGGTTTTGAAAGCTTTTGTTTCATTTTTAACCCTTTACTCCCTAAGGCGAATGGCAGTTTTTCCCAAATCGGCAAATAAAGACACTCTGCCTGTGTACAATATGTCATTTTAAAGCCAGTAATCAGCTTATTTAAGATTCGAGTTTGTAGAGTTTATTCCCCGGAGCCTCGAGCTGAGGTCTATTGTTTTAGGCTGAATTTTAATATATCGAAATTGGTCTATTGACATCAGCAGTTATGAAGGAGATGGCCATTTTGAGAGAAATTGCTTTAAAATGGGAAAATGAACGACTTCAAAAATGTATCAATCTTCTACTATATTAGGTATACCCCTAAACTATAGCTTATTTAGCAGCTCTTAGTGCATAGCTTGATATGAAACAAGTCTTGCATTCCATGTGCATCCCGAAAAAGGAACTAAAAGTTCTGGGGGTGGTCAACCATGTCTTAGATGGGAGAGGGTCAAACTTTCATGACTTCAATCAGCAGATCTTCGCAAGACAATTTTCATGGCAAAAATTCATAGAAATCTATCTAATATTCACAAAGTTATGACCTTGTGTGCCAATTTGCACTCTTAGGGGGTAAATAAGTGAAAAGGTCCAGTAGCCCTACCAATACAGCAGCTTCTTAGGGCTCCTGGTAGCTTCGTTCGTTAACACCCAATGTTAGGGGGCTGAACCAAAACGTCATAAAGAAAATGTATCTGAATGGTGTTGCATTGAGAAAGGCATAACAACAGAAAGGGATCTGCACTAGCGAAACCGTTATAAATACTGGCGTAAATGCATTAAATGCAAATGAAAAGTATTCTTGATGACAATTACTGGCTCAAATGGGATGAACAAAACTTACTCGGAGGAGTTGTGGGCAGCGGTATTGTAGTCGTTCGTACAGGAGGCACTATAAGAAACGAAGATATATGCCACGCTTTATGTTTATATACTGTCACGGTAGTTAAATAAATTAATGGTATGACCGCGGTGTGAGTTGAAAGAGCAGAAAGTCACGACGTTTCAGCGTCCATTACTTCTGCTGGGAAAAAAATTAACAAGAACAAGAACAACAAGAACAACAAGAACAACAACAACAACAACAACAACAACAACAACAACAACAACAACATTAGGAGCAGCAACTAAACCCGGCACTTCTACGTAATCACTTAACGGCGTATACGCCAGTAATCGGTCTTACTGTTCATCAGAGAAAGAGATCAAGAAAAAATGAAAAACTGCAATGAAACATTAAACGTACTAATCAAATATTAAATTATTTAAAAACGATATTTGAGCAATACCTATACAAAAGCCTCTCTTTATTCGATGGACTTTGTCTTCCAGTTCGTCGAACGATTTAACCGTGAACACGTTGTCTGCTGAGGTTGCGATTTTTTCAAGTTCTGATTTGTCAATGTCATCGCCAATACCCAAAGCAAACACACTTGCTTTCTTTTGCTGCAGTCGCGAGGAGAGGACGTCCAGAGAAGTATATGGTCCTTGGGTAGTTGTTTGCCTTCCATCCGTGATCACAATAACAGGCTATCAGGAAAGAAAACATAGATTGACATGAATAAATGATAAAATGGACGAAATAAATTCTCCAGAGAGGCAATTTCTTCATTTGTTACTGGAGTCAGGGTATTACAAGACGGTCTCACTAAGGGGTGCGTGAACACTTAACAAAACAATGATTAGCACATGCACTGAGATTACCCTAGGAACATCTCTCATGCCAGCTGGGGATGTCAACACTTCCTTGTTAGCTAGGTCCATCGCTTTATCAATTTGATTGAAACCTGGCCGACAGACCAGGCGAGCAACCTGCCCGTTGACCTCTGAGATACTGAGACGAGAACCAGTTAATGTGTTCAATTTCAGAACCAGCTCGGGATCGCTGCTGTATCGTATGAGTGCAATGTGACTTCCAGATGGTGAAACGCCAAAATAACGGACCAAAGTTTGGACAAAGCTCAACACGCGATTCCAGTTGTTACCACTACAGGCAGCTCCAGACGATCCAATGATGAATGTGGTATCCATGGGGATTGGACATTGGACGCCTGTTTGTCGAGAACAGTGAAAAATGATAAGGCCATGTTATTACTTTCATTATTGTAGCACCTTCCCAAATTTAGTCAATGTTATTACTTTCATTATTGTAGCACCTTCCCAAATTCAAGGTTGAGTACTGTCTGTTCGAAAGACAAGGAAGCTATCCGTGGGAAGTAACGTAGTAAAACTTAATGTGGAGATAGCTTACCACATTTTTGAGGAAATAAAGAGCGCATGTTTTCTCTCCGTTTTAAGACGTTCAAAGTTATTTTTCCTTCTCCAGTTTTTGTTTGAGTAACATCAAGCTGGTCGTTGCCTACACGCTGCGCTCCAGCATGAAAACAACAACAACAACAACAACAACAACAACAACAACAGCGACGACAACAGTTTTGGTCCTTGACGAACTCACATGAAAACAAACCCTAGCAAAGCGTTGTAGAAATGTAAACTTGACGGGCAAAAATGAACAAGGTTGATTGTAAAAAGACACCCTTCGTGAGAATATTTTATTTAACATGCCCTGATTGTCGGAGAGATAAAAGGGGAAACGCCGCTCTAGAACTAGTATCACAT
This sequence comes from Orbicella franksi, assembly GCF_964199315.1. Classification (NCBI taxonomy): domain Eukaryota; kingdom Metazoa; phylum Cnidaria; class Anthozoa; order Scleractinia; family Merulinidae; genus Orbicella; species Orbicella franksi. The sequence continues at coordinate 22,805,399 of NC_138154.1, forward strand.
ACCTGGAGTTGTAGGTGCTGGTGTTGGTGTAGTAACAGGAGGTGGTACTAAAATAAAATAACAAAATATAGGCAAAATCAGCAAAATCGTAGAATGTTAAAGTGGTACTATGATCAAATTTTTACCCCTTGGTTTTTTAAGGTGTATCACATAGAATTCCATGAAAGAATAAAAACGCCATTAACCGTTTTCAAATATCTGCATTAGTTCCAGAGATATATAAGTTTGAAAAATAAGTAAAATGTGCAAATGAGATGACTGATGACGTCATACACTCAACCCAATATTATATTAAGTACATAAATAGAGCTATCTCGGTCAATTTGCAGTAGAATCCATTGAAACTTGGTAGGCTAATAGTTCTACAGGAAATACACCTATGGCTGTAAAAAAGTTATGTTCCCATGGCAACTCACTCTTTTCCAGTCCCCACCCACTTGATTTCAATATGTTAGTGATTTTCAGCTTGAAAAACATTAAACGAGGCCATGAACTCGAGCTAACATATCTATATGCTTGCTGGATCGTGCATATGAGACATCACTGGCAAATATCAAAATGGATCACCAAAGGTGGCCAGAAACGCCTTTAATATTGGGCAGGTCTGGAACCCTGTATGTTGCCATGGTAACAAAACTGTTCAGCTCGTATTGTGGAGCACATTTAGTAGAGTGTTACTGCAAAGAATCAAACATTTCTGATACAAATTGGCTGAGATATGTTTTTTCATCATATTTAATCAAAATTTGGTTGAGTGTATGACGTCATCATTTAGCTAATTTGCATATATTAAAAACTTGAATATCTCAGGAACGAAAACAGACATTTGAAAATAGTAAACGGCATTTTTCTCCTCATAGAGACTACTTGTTTATGTTTTAAAATGACTTAGTTAGAAGAGATGCGATTTTCGTCATAGTACTACTTTAAAAATAAAATTCTTCGAAACCCACGATCTCTACTTTTCGCTAGAAAGAGTAAAAAGAACGACCACGTTGACGTATGAAGTATCTTTCCACCGCAACTTTAAAACAAACGGATAGAGCATTTATCCCATCCAAAATAAAATTAATACTGTGATGTATTCTTGTCTTTAATTTTCGTAATTAAACACCCCTTATATAGAAAAGCTTAAAATTCACGTTCGCTTCTTCCATGGAGACAAAGCTCCCTTACTTGGACAAGACTTCTCCACAATTGGCCTCACGACATTGACGAGTTCCTCAAAACCGGAAGATGTGAACACGTTGTCATTAGAACTTGCAATCAGTCGTAGTTGATCAACTTTAACACCGCCACCAACACCCAAGGCGAACACTTCAACTCCCTTATCTTTGATCCTTTTAGAGGCGACATCCAAAGGTGTATATGCTTGCGTTGTGGTCTGCTCTCCATCGGTGATCACTATAGCGACCTGTTGAGAATTGAAATAAAGGTTTCGTTGAGTTTTTCCGTGTAGCTTCTTTCATTTCCAGAGTTGTTGCGATGTGAACGTCAAATCATCTAATGTAAAATCAGGCTTTAAAAAAAGTGTACGTTTTAAAATTACTGACTTAGCATAAAAGAGCTCAGTTACGGTATTGTGACCATATACAAAATTACCTTTGAACTGAAGAAAACCTGAAAATAGTAGTTTATTAAGATAGAAAAACGGTAAAGAGAGAATAATAAAACTTAAAGGAACAAAGATGGTTAAGCATGGAGACGACGTTTAAAGTTTCTTTCATTTTCAGAGTTGTTGACATGCAGATGTCATAACATCTAATATAAATGCAGGCTTTTTATCATGGTAAAATATGCGAGAAAGTTCCGGCCCCTATCTACGTAAATGAAGGCAATGTGGCCACCCAGTCTCTCTCTGAGACTGGAAACGATTCTAAAACGGTATGTGATTCTATGCAGGTACAAAAATACTGGATCAGCAGCGGACGAGCGGTGCGGACAGGTGTGATTTACAGGTGTGATTTACAGGTGTGATTTACAGGTGTGATTTACAGGCCTGACTGCTCCGATTTTTTGGCCGACTCCAATTTAAACCAATTAGATATGACTGTAGCTATATTTAGCGAGTTAAAAATTGTTGTGCAATTTCTTACCTGTGATACACCAGGCCTCATTCCAGCGCTTTTAATGAACACCTGTTCATCAGCCATGATCAGAGCCTTGTCGATGTAAGTAAAGCCTCTCTGAAATCTTATTTTATCGATCAGTTTTCCATATTCCTCTGCTGTAATTTGTGCGCCAGACAATTTATTGAAAGTAAACTCCAGCTTTGCGTTGGTGCTGTAGGCAATTACAGCTATACGAGTACCATCCGGACCAACGTTGAACACATTGGTAACTTCTTTCAAGAAGTTTATCATCAATGGCCATCTTCCACGACCAATGCTTCCCGATGAATCAACAAGGAATGCCACATCTGCCGCAGCTTTGCAGCCTGAAAAATATTAACTCTGTACCTTAAGACAACACTTTCCCAAATCTAACAAAGAACAGCACTACACCGCCTAAGTCGGCTTGAGCTTAAGTCGCGTGAAAGGAAGAGTCTTTTTGTGACGCCGCTTGATAATAGTTCCACCCCTGCAAAATCGTCGTAATAGCAAACCTGTAAGGTTTTGAAAGCTTTTGTTTCATTTTTAACCCTTTACTCCCTAAGGCGAATGGCAGTTTTTCCCAAATCGGCAAATAAAGACACTCTGCCTGTGTACAATATGTCATTTTAAAGCCAGTAATCAGCTTATTTAAGATTCGAGTTTGTAGAGTTTATTCCCCGGAGCCTCGAGCTGAGGTCTATTGTTTTAGGCTGAATTTTAATATATCGAAATTGGTCTATTGACATCAGCAGTTATGAAGGAGATGGCCATTTTGAGAGAAATTGCTTTAAAATGGGAAAATGAACGACTTCAAAAATGTATCAATCTTCTACTATATTAGGTATACCCCTAAACTATAGCTTATTTAGCAGCTCTTAGTGCATAGCTTGATATGAAACAAGTCTTGCATTCCATTTGCATCCCGAAAAAGGAACTAAAAAGTTCTGGGGGTGGTCAACCATGTCTTAGATGGGAGAGGGTCAAACTTTCATGACTTCAATCAGCAGATCTTCGCAAGACAATTTTCATGGCAAAAATTCATAGAAATCTATCTAATATTCACAAAGTTATGACCTTGTGTGCCAATTTGCACTCTTAGGGGGTAAATAAGTGAAAAGGTCCAGTAGCCCTACCAATACAGCAGCTTCTTAGGGCTCCTGGTAGCTTCGTTCGTTAACACCCAATGTTAGGGGGCTGAACCAAAACGTCATAAAGAAAATGTATCTGAATGGTGTTGCATTGAGAAAGGCATAACAACAGAAAGGGATCTGCACTAGCGAAACCGTTATAAATACTGGCGTAAATGCATTAAATGCAAATGAAAAGTATTCTTGATGACAATTACTGGCTCAAATGGGATGAACAAAACTTACTCGGAGGAGTTGTGGGCAGCGGTATTGTAGTCGTTCGTACAGGAGGCACTATAAGAAAAGAAGATATATGCCACGCTTTATGTTTATATACTGTCACGGTAGTTAAATAAATTAATGGTATGACCGCGGTGTGAGTTGAAAGAGCAGAAAGTCACGACGTTTCAGCGTCCATTACTTCTGCTGGGAAAAAAATTAACAAGAACAAGAACAACAAGAACAACAAGAACAACAACAACAACAACAACAACAACAACAACAACAACAACAACATTAGGAGCAGCAACTAAACCCGGCACTTCTACGTAATCACTTAACGGCGTATACGCCAGTAATCGGTCTTACTGTTCATCAGAGAAAGAGATCAAGAAAAAATGAAAAACTGCAATGAAACATTAAACGTACTAATCAAATATTAAATTATTTAAAAACGATATTTGAGCAATACCTATACAAAAGCCTCTCTTTATTCGATGGACTTTGTCTTCCAGTTCGTCGAACGATTTAACCGTGAACACGTTGTCTGCTGAGGTTGCGATTTTTTCAAGTTCTGATTTGTCAATGTCATCGCCAATACCCAAAGCAAACACACTTGCTTTCTTTTGCTGCAGTCGCGAGGAGAGGACGTCCAGAGAAGTATATGGTCCTTGGGTAGTTGTTTGCCTTCCATCCGTGATCACAATAACAGGCTATCAGGAAAGAAAACATAGATTGACATGAATAAATGATAAAATGGACGAAATAAATTCTCCAGAGAGGCAATTTTTTCATTTGTTACTGGAGTCAGGGTATAATAAGACGATCTCACTAAGGGGTGCGTGAACACTTAACAAAACAATGATTAGCACATGCACTGAGATTACCCTTGGAACATCTCTCATGCCAGCTGGGGATGTCAACACTTCCTTGTCAGCTAGGTCCATCGCTTTATCAATTCGATTGAAACCTGGCCGACAGAGCAGGCGAGCAACCTGCCCGTTGACCTCTGAGACACTGAGACGAGAACCAGTTAATGTGTTCAATTTCAGAACCAGCTCGGGATCGCTGCTGTATCGTATGAGTGCAATGTGACTTCCAGATGGTGAAACGCCAAAATAACGGACCAAAGTTTGGACAAAGCTCAACACGCGATTCCAGTTGTTACCACTACAGGCAGCTCCAGACGATCCAATGATGAATGTGGTATCCATGGGGATTGGACATTGGACGCCTGTTTGTCGAGAACAGTGAAAAATGATATGGCCATGTTATTACTTTCATTATTGTAGCACCTTCCCAAATTTAGTCAATGTTATTACTTTCATTATTGTAGCACCTTCCCAAATTCAAGGTTGAGTACTGTCTGTTCGAAAGACAAGGAAGCCATCCGTGGGAAGTAACGTAGTAAAACTTAATGTGGAGATAGCTTACCACATTTTTGAGGAAATAAAGAGCGCATGTTTTCTCTCCGTTTTAAGACGTTCAAAGTTATTTTTTCCTTCTCCAGTTTTTGTTTGAGTAACATCAAGCTGGTCGTTACCTACACGCTGCGCTCCAGCATGAAAACAACAACAACAACAACAACAACAACAACAACAACAGCGACGACAACAGTTTTGGTCCTTGACGAATTCACATGAAAACAAACCCTAGCAAAGCGTTGTAGAAATGTAAACTTGATGGGCAAAAATAAACAAGGTTGATTGTAAAAAGACACCCTTCGTGACCATATTTTATTTAACATGCCCTGATTGTCGGAGAGATAAAAGGGGAAACGCCGCCCTAGAACTAGTATCACATACCTGGAGTTGTAGGTGCTGGTGTTGGTGTAGTAACAGGAGGTGGTACTAAAATAAAATAACAAAATATAGGCAAAATCAGCAAAATCGTAGAAAGTTAAAGTGGTACTATGATGAAATTTTTACCCCTTGGTTTTTTAAGGTGTATCACATAGAATTCCATGAAAGAATAAAAACGCCATTTACCGTTTTCAAATATCTGCATTAGTTCCGGAGATATTTAAGTTTGAAAAATGAGTAAAATGTGCAAATGAGATGACTGATGACGTCATACACTCAACCCAATATTATATTAAGTACATAAATAGAGCTATCTCGGTCAATTTGCAGTAGAATCCATTGAAACTTGGTAGGCTAATAGTTCTACGGGAAATACACCTATGGCTATAAAAAAGTTATGTTCCCATGGCAACTCACTCTTTTCCAGTCCCCACCCACTTGATTTCAATATGTTAGTGATTTTCAGCTTGAAAAACATTAAACGAGGCCATGAACTCGAGCTAACATATCTATATGCTTGCTGGATCGTGCATATGAGACATCACTGGCAAATATCAAAATGGATCACCAAAGGTGGCCAGAAACGCCTTTAATATTGGGCAGGTCTGGAACCCTGTATGTTGCCATGGTAACAAAACTGTTCAGCTCGTATTGTGGAGCACATTTAGTAGAGTGTTACTGCAAAGAATCAAACATTTCTGATACAAATTGGCTGAGATATGTTTCTTCATATTTAATCAAAATTTGGTTGAGTGTATGACGTCATCATTTGGCTAATTTGCATATATTAAAAACGTGAATATCTCAGGAACGAAAACAGACATTTGAAAATAGTAAACGGCATTTTTCTCCTCATAGAGACTACTTGTTTATGTTTTAAAATGACTTAGTTAGAAGAGATGCGATTTTCGTCATAGTACTACTTTAAAAATAAAATTCTTCGAAACCCACGATCTCTACTTTTTTCTAGAAAGAGTAAAAAGAACGACCACGTTGACGTATGAAGTATCTTTCCACCGCAACTTTAAAACAAACGGATAGAGCATTTATCCCATCCAAAATAAAATTAATACTGTGATGTATTCTTGTCTTTAATTTTCGTTATTAAACACCCCTTATATAGAAAAGCTTAAAATTCACGTTCGCTTCTTCCATGGAGACAAAGCTCCCTTACTTGGACAAGACTTCTCCACAATTGGCCTCACGACATTGACGAGTTCCTCAAAACCGGAAGATGTGAACACGTTGTCATTAGAACTTGCAATCAGTCGTAGTTGATCAACTTTAACACCGCCACCAACACCCAAGGCGAACACTTCAACTCCCTTATCTTTGATCCTTTTAGAGGCGATATCCAAAGGTGTATATGCTTGCGTTGTGGTCTGCTCTCCATCGGTGATCACTATAGCGACCTGTTGAGAATTGAAATAAAGGTTTCGTTGAGTTTTTCCGTGTAGCTTCTTTCATTTCCAGAGTTGTTGCGATGTGAACGTCAAATCATCTAATCTAAAATCAGGCTTTAAAAAAAGTGCACGTTTTAAAATTACTGACTTAGCATAAAAGAGCTCAGTTACGGTATTGTGACCATATACAAAGTTACCTTTGAACTGAAGAAAACCTGAAAATGGTAATTTATTAAGATAGAAAAACGGTAAAGAGAGAATAATAAACCTTAAAGGAACAAAGATGGTTAAGGATGGAGACGACGTTTAAAGTTTCTTTCATTTTCAGAGTTGTTGACATGCAGATGTCATAACATCTAATATAAATGCAGGCTTTTTATCATGGTAAAATATGCGAGAAAGTTCCGGCCCCTATCTACGTAAATGAAGGCAATGTGGCCACCCAGTCTCTCTCTGAGACTGGAAACGATTCCAAAACGGTATGTGATTCTATGCAGGTACAAAAATACTGGATCAGCAGCGGACGAGCGGTGCGGACAGGTGTGATTTACAGGTGTGATTTACAGGCCTGACTGCTCCGATTTTTTGGCCGACTCCAATTTAAACCAATTAGATATGACTGTAGCTATATTTAGCGAGTTAAAAATTGTTGTGCAATTTCTTACCTGTGATACACCAGGCCTCATTCCAGCGCTTTTAATGAACACCTGTTCATCAGCCATGATCAGAGCCTTGTCGATGTAAGTAAAGCCTCTCTGAAATCTTATTTTATCGATCAGTTTTCCATATTCCTCTGCTGTAATTTGTGCGCCAGACAATTTGTTGAAAGTAAACTCCAGCTTTGCGTTGGTGCTGTAGGCAATTACAGCTATACGAGTACCATCCGGACCAACGTTGAACACATTGGTAACTTCTTTCAAGAAGTTTATCATCAATGGCCATCTTCCACGACCAATGCTTCCCGATGAATCAACAAGGAATGCCACATCTGCCGCAGCTTTGCAGCCTGAAAAATATTAACTCTGTACCTTAAGACAACACTTTCCCAAATCTAACAAAGAACAGCACTACACCGCCTAAGCCGGCTTGAGCTTAAGTCGCGTGAAAGGAAGAGTCTTTTTGTGACGCCGCTTGATAATAGTTCCACCCCTGCAAAATCGTCGTAATAGCAAACCTGTAAGGTTTTGAAAGCTTTTGTTTCATTTTTAACCCTTTACTCCCTAAGGCGAATGGCAGTTTTTCCCAAATCGGCAAATAAAGACACTCTGCCTGTGTACAATATGTCATTTTAAAGCCAGTAATCAGCTTATTTAAGATTCGAGTTTGTAGAGTTTATTCCCCGGAGCCTCGAGCTGAGGTCTATTGTTTTAGGCTGAATTTTAATATATCGAAATTGGTCTATTGACATCAGCAGTTATGAAGGAGATAGCCATTTTGAGAGAAATTGCTTTAAAATGGGAAAATGAACGACTTCAAAAATGTATCAATCTTCTACTATATTAGGTATACCCCTAAACTATAGCTTATTTAGCAGCTCTTAGTGCATAGCTTGATATGAAACAAGTCTTGCATTCCATTTGCATCCCGAAAAAGGAACTAAAAAGTTCTGGGGGTGGTCAACCATGTCTTAGATGGGAGAGGGTCAAACTTTCATGACTTCAATCAGCAGATCTTCGCAAGACAATTTTCATGGCAAAAATTCATAGAAATCTATCTAATATTCACAAAGTTATGACCTTGTGTGCCAATTTGCACTCTTAGGGGGTAAATAAGTGAAAAGGTCCAGTAGCCCTACCAATACAGCAGCTTCTTAGGGCTCCTGGTAGCTTCGTTCGTTAACACCCAATGTTAGGGGGCTGAACCAAAACGTCATAAAGAAAATGTACCTGAATGGTCTTGCATTGAGAAAGGCATAACAACAGAAAGGGATCTGCACTAGCGAAACCGTTATAAATACTGGCGTAAATGCATTAAATGCAAATGAAAAGTATTCTTGATGACAATTACTGGCTCAAATGGGATGAACAAAACTTACTCGGAGGAGTTGTGGGCAGCGGTATTGTAGTCGTACGTACAGGAGGCACTATAAGAAAAGAAGATATATGCCACGCTTTATGTTTATATACTGTCACGGTAGTTAAATAAATTAATGGTATGACCGCGGTGTGAGTTGAAAGAGCAGAAAGTCACGACGTTTCAGCGTCCATTACTTATGCTGGGAAAAAAATTAACAACAACAAGAACAACAGCAACAACAACAAGAACAACATTAGGAACAGCAGCTAAACCCGGCACTTCTATGTAATCACTTAACGGCGTATACGCCAGTAATCGGTCTTACTGTTCATCAGAGAAAGAGATTAAGACAAAATGAAAAACTTTATTTAAAAACGATATTTGAGCAATACCTATACAAAAGCCTCTCTTTATTCGATGGACTTTGTCTTCCAGTTCGTCGAACGATTTAACCGTGAACACGTTGTCTGCTGAGGTTGCGATTTTTTCAAGTTCTGATTTGTCAATGTCATCGCCAATACCCAAAGCAAACACACTTGCTTTCTTTTGCTGCAGTCGCGAGGAGAGGACGTCCAGAGAAGTATATGGTCCTTGGGTAGTTGTTTGCCTTCCATCCGTGATCACAATAACAGGCTATCAGGAAAGAAAACATAGATTGACATGAATAAATGATAAAATGGACGAAATAAATTCTCCAGAGAGGCAATTTTTTCATTTGTTACTGGAGTCAGGGTATTACTAGACGGTCTCACTAAGGGGTGCGTGAACACTTAACAAAACAATGATTAGCACATGCACTGAGATTACCCTTGGAACATCTCTCATGCCAGCTGGGGATGTCAACACTTCCTTGTTAGCTAGGTCCATCGCTTTATCAATTTGATTGAAACCTGGCCGACAGAGCAGGCGAGCAACCTGCCCGTTGACCTCTGAGACACTGAGACGAGAACCAGTTAATGTGTTCAATTTCAGAACCAACTCAGGATGGCTGCTGTATCGTATGAGTGCAATGTGACTTCCAGATGGTGAAACGCCAAAATAACGGACCAAAGTTTGGACAAAGCTCAACACGCGATTCCAGTTGTTACCACTACAGGCAGCTCCAGACGATCCAATGATGAATGTGGTATCCATGGGGATTGGACATTGGACGCCTGTTTGTCGAGAACAGTGAAAAATGATAAGGCCATGTTATTACTTTCATTATTGTAGCACCTTCCCAAATTTAGTCAATGTTATTACTTTCATTATTGTAGCACCTTCCCAAATTCAAGGTTGAGTACTGTCTGTTCGAAAGACAAGGAAGCCATCCGTGGGAAGTAACGTAGTAAAACTTAATGTGGAGATAGCTTACCACATTTTTGAGGAAATAAAGAGCGCATGTTTTCTCTCCGTTTTAAGACGTTCAAAGTTATTTTTTCCTTCTCCAGTTTTTGTTTGAGTAACATCAAGCTGGTCGTTGCCTACACGCTGCGCTCCAGCATGAAAACAACAACAACAACAACAACAACAACAACAGCGACGACAACAGTTTTGGTCCATGACGAATTCACATGAAAACAAACCCTAGCAAAGCGTTGTAGAAATGTAAACTTGATGGGCAAAAATGAACAAGGTTGATTGTAAAAAGACACCCTTCGTGAGAATATTTTATTTAACATGCCCTGATTGTCGGAGAGATAAAAGGGGAAACGCCGCTCTAGAACTAGTATCACATACCTGGAGTTGTAGGTGCTGGTGTTGGTGTAGTAACAGGAGGTGGTACTAAAATAAAATAACAAAATATAGGCAAAATCAGCAAAACCGTAGAAAGTTAAAGTGGTACTATGATCAAATTTTTACCCCTAGGTTTTTTAAGGTCTATCACATAGAATTCCATGAAAGAATAAAAACGCCATTAACCGTTTTCAACTATCTGCATTAGTTCCGGAGATATTTAAGTTTGAAAAATGAGTAAAATATGCAAATGAGATGACTGATGACGTCATACACTCAACCCAATATTATATTAAGTACATAAATAGAGCTATCTCGGTCAATTTGCAGTAGAATCCATTGAAACTTGGTAGGCTAATAGTTCTACAGGAAATACACCTATGGCTATAAAACAATTATGTTCCCATGGCAACTCACTCTTTTCCAGTCCCCACCCACTTGATTTCAATATGTTAGTGATTTTCAGCTTGAAAAACATTAAACGAGGCCATGAACTCGAGCTAACATATCTATATGCTTGCTGGATCGTGCATATGAGACATCACTGGCAAATATCAAAATGGATCACCAAAGGTGGCCAGAAACGCCTTTAATATTGGGCAGGTCTGGAACCCTGTATGTTGCCATGGTAACAAAACTGTTCAGCTCGTATTGTGGAGCACATTTAGTAGAGTGTTACTGCAAAGAATCAAACATTTCTGATACAAATTGGCTGAGATATGTTTCTTCATCATATTTAATCAAAATTTGGTTGAGTGTATGACGTCATCATTTGGCTAATTTGCATATATTAAAAACGTGAATATCTCAGGAACGAAAACAGACATTTGAAAATAGTAAACGGCATTTTTCTTCTCATAGAGACTAGTTGTTTAATTTTTAAAATGACTTAGTTAGAAGAGATGCGATTTTCGTCATAGTATTACTTTAAAAATAAAATTCCCACGATCTCTACTTTTTTCTAGAAAGAGTAAAAAGAACGACCACGTTGACGTATGAAGTATCTTTCCACCGCAACTTTAAAACAAACGGATAGAGCATTTGTCCTATCCAAAATGAACTTACAATCGCAAAGTTTCTTTCGTATCTCCACGGCAACGGGTTGGAGTTCCTTAAATGACGCAGATATAAAGACGTTCTCTTGGCTCGATGCAATTTCCTTCAACTCTGCTACATCACCTCCCTTGCCAACTCCAACAGCATATACTGCAACTCCTTTGTTCTTTACTCCTTGAGAGGCTACTGATAGTTCGGTGTAGGGCTTAGATGTTGTTTGCTTTCCATCGGTTATTACAATCAAGACCTGGGGACGTTAAAATAAATATTTTTATTTTGTCAAAGATGAATTCACGTGTCAAACCTTTCATGGAGTTAACAATGATTAAAGAAAGTTTGGAATTATGTCTTCGTTTGTCAAATAGTGGTATGATCGAGAAGCGACAACATCACGGAACATCCAAAGTAAAATAATCTATTAAATCCAGTTAGTCTGATTGCCGCAAGTTTGTTGAAAATCGATTATTCTTTACCTTTGGTACGTTTGGTCTCATGCCATTTGCACTCTGGAACAAATCACTGTCTGCAAGCAGAAGAGCTTTATCTGTGTAAGTGAAGCCGCGCTGCCAACGCATTCCATCAAACGCGTTATTCACTTCATCTGTTCCTTGGCGGCTGTTAAATCGGTATACTACCTCAGGGTTGTTACTGTACGCAATAGCTGATATGTGTGTAGCGGCAGGACTGACGTCCAGTTTGCTGACAATCGCTTTTAGGAATCGCTTCATTCTTCCCCAGTTGCTGCGCCCAATACTGCCTGATGAATCGATGACGAATGCAATATCTGCAGTTGGTTTGCATTCCTTTTCTGGTAATAAAAAGGCAAGGATCAATAAAAATAGAACTATTTGCAAGTCAAAGTCTTTAGGATTTTGGGGGAAATAGTTAGAGTTAGAGCTGTTGTTGAAAAGCTGAATATTTGAAACGCTTTTTGTTAAGGTAATCTTTTATATCAAGTATTTCTCTACAAGTTCCTCAACGGTAGAAGGACCATTCAAGTGGGAAATTAAAAAAAAAATAAAAAATAAAAAATAAAAAAAAAACACGTAGATTTTCAATTATACTTTATATTAGTTCGTTCGAGTTAATTATACATACCACATGGTCCAATTTTAGCCACAGTAACTAGATCACCACTGACACAAGATTGCCTCCTCATGAGACACTCGGACCGATCTTGAACATCATCTGAAGTACAAACAGGGCTAACTGTGTCGGGACATGTGGGACAGATGCACTCTGCCGCATTGTCTACAACTCTGCAGCCTGTGTTGTAGGGGGCGTCACAGCCGTCAGTTTTGCATGGATCTGTAGAAATAAAAATGAGTTAATGTGGAGGTCAAAAGTACTAAAAATGGACATTGTTCTCAGGAAACAAAGGAAATGAACACAACCTACCAGGTGGAGTTGTAGGCTGCGTTGTAGGAGTCGTACGTACAGGAGGCACTGAGAGAACGGTAAACATAAATGTTTTTGTTTTAATTGACATAACTAGGAAAACAACAATAACAACACCAACACCAACACCAACAACAACAACAACAAGAAGTAAAACCGGTATTTCCAGGTAAGCTTTTAACGGCCTATTCGCCAATAATTGGCCTTGGATCAGAGAAAGAGATAAGAATGAATGAAAACTAGAGAGAAACATTACAAATAGTAATCGAAGATTAAATTATTTAAACAAGACGTTTGAACAATACCTATACAAAAGCCTCTCTTTATCCGATGAACTTTGTCTTGCAATTCGTCGAACGATTTAACTGTGAACACGTTATCAGGTGAGGATGCGATTTTTTCAAGTTCTGATTTGTCAATGTCGTCGCCAATACCCAAAGCAAACACACTTGCTTTCTTTTGCTGCAGTCGCGAGGAGAGAACGTCGAGAGAAGTATACGGTCCTTGGGTAGTTGTTTCCCTTCCATCCGTGATTACAATGACAGGCTGTCAGGTACAGAAAAGGAAACATATATTGAAATGAATAAATGATAAAATGGATGAGATAAATTATCGAAAGAGACAATTTCCTCATTGGTCGCTGCAGTCAGGGTATTACTTAGCTCTTAGTAACCGAGCAGGAGGTCTGTGTGGGAGAATCTTGAATGAGGTCGTGAGTACAGACCGAACGCAGTGAGGTCTGTACACAAGACCGATCTTAGTCTTATTAACCGACTAAGATCGGTTAATAAGATGTTCATTATATGGGAAACAAGAAAAAATTAATTCGTTTAATGTAAGTGGTTTGTTTTAACTGACATTTTGCTTGCGAAAGGCGATGACCTGAACTTAATTCTGCCAAAGTTTGCTTGTCTTCTTTACTCTTTTTCCTCTTCAGGAATTTTGGCACTTCCATAAATAAATATTTTTAGAGGAAAATAGTCAATGATTTTGCATTTCAGTTTGCAACTTTTTCACTGCAAAACATTTCCAGTCTAGATGCCGGTCTAGATGGGAAAATCTAGACCGCTTTCAATATCGATTTCAGCCAATCAAATTCGTGAATTTGGTAGCTCTCAGTCCTTGTGAGACAGAGCCGTATGATAAAAGACGATCTCACTAAGGTGCGCGAGAACATATAACAAAACAATCATTAACACATGCTCTGAGATTACCCTCGGAACATCTCTCATGCCAGCTGGGGATGTCAACACTTCCTTGTTAGCTAGGTCCATCGCTTTATCAATTCGATTCAAACCTGGCCGACAGACCAGGCGAGCAACCTGCCCGTTGACCTCTGAGACACTGAGACGAGAACCAGTTAATGTGTTCAATTTCAGAACCAACTCAGGATGGCTGCTGTATCGTATGAGTGCAATGTGACTTCCAGATGGTGAAACGCCAAAATAACGGACCAAAGTTTGGACAAAGCTCAACACGCGATTCCAGTTGTTACCACTACAGGCAGCTCCAGACGATCCAATGATGAATGTGGTATCCATGGGGATTGGACATTGGACGCCTGTTTGTCGAGAACAGTGAAAAATGATAAGGCCATGTTATTACTTTCATTATTGTAGCACCTTCCCAAATTTAGTCAATGTTATTACTTTCATTATTGTAGCACCTTCCCAAATTCAAGGTTGAGTACTGTCTGTTCGAAAGACAAGGAAGCCATCCGTGGGAAGTAACGTAGTAAAACTTAATGTGGAGATAGCTTACCACATTTTTGAGGAAATAAAGAGCGCATGTTTTCTCTCCGTTTTAAGACGTTCAAAGTTATTTTTTCCTTCTCCAGTTTTTGTTTGAGTAACATCAAGCTGGTCGTTGCCTACACGCTGCGCTCCAGCATGAAAACAACAACAACAACAACAACAACAACAACAGCGACGACAACAGTTTTGGTCCATGACGAATTCACATGAAAACAAACCCTAGCAAAGCGTTGTAGAAATGTAAACTTGATGGGCAAAAATGAACAAGGTTGATTGTAAAAAGACACCCTTCGTGAGAATATTTTATTTAACATGCCCTGATTGTCGGAGAGATAAAAGGGGAAACGCCGCTCTAGAACTAGTATCACATACCTGGAGTTGTAGGTGCTGGTGTTGGTGTAGTAACAGGAGGTGGTACTAAAATAAAATAACAAAATATAGGCAAAATCAGCAAAACCGTAGAAAGTTAAAGTGGTACTATGATCAAATTTTTACCCCTAGGTTTTTTAAGGTCTATCACATAGAATTCCATGAAAGAATAAAAACGCCATTAACCGTTTTCAACTATCTGCATTAGTTCCGGAGATATTTAAGTTTGAAAAATGAGTAAAATATGCAAATGAGATGACTGATGACGTCATACACTCAACCCAATATTATATTAAGTACATAAATAGAGCTATCTCGGTCAATTTGCAGTAGAATCCATTGAAACTTGGTAGGCTAATAGTTCTACAGGAAATACACCTATGGCTATAAAACAATTATGTTCCCATGGCAACTCACTCTTTTCCAGTCCCCACCCACTTGATTTCAATATGTTAGTGATTTTCAGCTTGAAAAACATTAAACGAGGCCATGAACTCGAGCTAACATATCTATATGCTTGCTGGATCGTGCATATGAGACATCACTGGCAAATATCAAAATGGATCACCAAAGGTGGCCAGAAACGCCTTTAATATTGGGCAGGTCTGGAACCCTGTATGTTGCCATGGTAACAAAACTGTTCAGCTCGTATTGTGGAGCACATTTAGTAGAGTGTTACTGCAAAGAATCAAACATTTCTGATACAAATTGGCTGAGATATGTTTCTTCATCATATTTAATCAAAATTTGGTTGAGTGTATGACGTCATCATTTGGCTAATTTGCATATATTAAAAACGTGAATATCTCAGGAACGAAAACAGACATTTGAAAATAGTAAACGGCATTTTTCTTCTCATAGAGACTAGTTGTTTAATTTTTAAAATGACTTAGTTAGAAGAGATGCGATTTTCGTCATAGTATTACTTTAAAAATAAAATTCCCACGATCTCTACTTTTTTCTAGAAAGAGTAAAAAGAACGACCACGTTGACGTATGAAGTATCTTTCCACCGCAACTTTAAAACAAACGGATAGAGCATTTGTCCTATCCAAAATGAACTTACAATCGCAAAGTTTCTTTCGTATCTCCACGGCAACGGGTTGGAGTTCCTTAAATGACGCAGATATAAAGACGTTCTCTTGGCTCGATGCAATTTCCTTCAACTCTGCTACATCACCTCCCTTGCCAACTCCAACAGCATATACTGCAACTCCTTTGTTCTTTACTCCTTGAGAGGCTACTGATAGTTCGGTGTAGGGCTTAGATGTTGTTTGCTTTCCATCGGTTATTACAATCAAGACCTGGGGACGTTAAAATAAATATTTTTATTTTGTCAAAGATGAATTCACGTGTCAAACCTTTCATGGAGTTAACAATGATTAAAGAAAGTTTGGAATTATGTCTTCGTTTGTCAAATAGTGGTATGATCGAGAAGCGACAACATCACGGAACATCCAAAGTAAAATAATCTATTAAATCCAGTTAGTCTGATTGCCGCAAGTTTGTTGAAAATCGATTATTCTTTACCTTTGGTACGTTTGGTCTCATGCCATTTGCACTCTGGAACAAATCACTGTCTGCAAGCAGAAGAGCTTTATCTGTGTAAGTGAAGCCGCGCTGCCAACGCATTCCATCAAACGCGTTATTCACTTCATCTGTTCCTTGGCGGCTGTTAAATCGGTATACTACCTCAGGGTTGTTACTGTACGCAATAGCTGATATGTGTGTAGCGGCAGGACTGACGTCCAGTTTGCTGACAATCGCTTTTAGGAATCGCTTCATTCTTCCCCAGTTGCTGCGCCCAATACTGCCTGATGAATCGATGACGAATGCAATATCTGCAGTTGGTTTGCATTCCTTTTCTGGTAATAAAAAGGCAAGGATCAATAAAAATAGAACTATTTGCAAGTCAAAGTCTTTAGGATTTTGGGGGAAATAGTTAGAGTTAGAGCTGTTGTTGAAAAGCTGAATATTTGAAACGCTTTTTGTTAAGGTAATCTTTTATATCAAGTATTTCTCTACAAGTTCCTCAACGGTAGAAGGACCATTCAAGTGGGAAATTAAAAAAAAAATAAAAAATAAAAAATAAAAAAAAAACACGTAGATTTTCAATTATACTTTATATTAGTTCGTTCGAGTTAATTATACATACCACATGGTCCAATTTTAGCCACAGTAACTAGATCACCACTGACACAAGATTGCCTCCTCATGAGACACTCGGACCGATCTTGAACATCATCTGAAGTACAAACAGGGCTAACTGTGTCGGGACATGTGGGACAGATGCACTCTGCCGCATTGTCTACAACTCTGCAGCCTGTGTTGTAGGGGGCGTCACAGCCGTCAGTTTTGCATGGATCTGTAGAAATAAAAATGAGTTAATGTGGAGGTCAAAAGTACTAAAAATGGACATTGTTCTCAGGAAACAAAGGAAATGAACACAACCTACCAGGTGGAGTTGTAGGCTGCGTTGTAGGAGTCGTACGTACAGGAGGCACTGAGAGAACGGTAAACATAAATGTTTTTGTTTTAATTGACATAACTAGGAAAACAACAATAACAACACCAACACCAACACCAACAACAACAACAACAAGAAGTAAAACCGGTATTTCCAGGTAAGCTTTTAACGGCCTATTCGCCAATAATTGGCCTTGGATCAGAGAAAGAGATAAGAATGAATGAAAACTAGAGAGAAACATTACAAATAGTAATCGAAGATTAAATTATTTAAACAAGACGTTTGAACAATACCTATACAAAAGCCTCTCTTTATCCGATGAACTTTGTCTTGCAATTCGTCGAACGATTTAACTGTGAACACGTTATCAGGTGAGGATGCGATTTTTTCAAGTTCTGATTTGTCAATGTCGTCGCCAATACCCAAAGCAAACACACTTGCTTTCTTTTGCTGCAGTCGCGAGGAGAGAACGTCGAGAGAAGTATACGGTCCTTGGGTAGTTGTTTCCCTTCCATCCGTGATTACAATGACAGGCTGTCAGGTACAGAAAAGGAAACATATATTGAAATGAATAAATGATAAAATGGATGAGATAAATTATCGAAAGAGACAATTTCCTCATTGGTCGCTGCAGTCAGGGTATTACTTAGCTCTTAGTAACCGAGCAGGAGGTCTGTGTGGGAGAATCTTGAATGAGGTCGTGAGTACAGACCGAACGCAGTGAGGTCTGTACACAAGACCGATCTTAGTCTTATTAACCGACTAAGATCGGTTAATAAGATGTTCATTATATGGGAAACAAGAAAAAATTAATTCGTTTAATGTAAGTGGTTTGTTTTAACTGACATTTTGCTTGCGAAAGGCGATGACCTGAACTTAATTCTGCCAAAGTTTGCTTGTCTTCTTTACTCTTTTTCCTCTTCAGGAATTTTGGCACTTCCATAAATAAATATTTTTAGAGGAAAATAGTCAATGATTTTGCATTTCAGTTTGCAACTTTTTCACTGCAAAACATTTCCAGTCTAGATGCCGGTCTAGATGGGAAAATCTAGACCGCTTTCAATATCGATTTCAGCCAATCAAATTCGTGAATTTGGTAGCTCTCAGTCCTTGTGAGACAGAGCCGTATGATAAAAGACGATCTCACTAAGGTGCGCGAGAACATATAACAAAACAATCATTAACACATGCTCTGAGATTACCCTCGGAACATCTCTCATGCCAGCTGGGGATGTCAACACTTCCTTGTCAGCTAGGTCCATCGCTTTATCAATTCGATTCAAACCTGGCCGACAGACCAGGCGAGCAACCTGCCCGTTGACCTCTGAGACACTGAGACGAGAACCAGTTAATGTGTTCAATTTCAGAACCAACTCAGGATCGCTGCTGTATCGTATGAGTGCAATGTGACTTCCAGATGGTGAAACGCCAAAATAACGGACCAAAGTTTGGACAAAGCTCAACACGCGATTCCAGTTGTTACCACTACAGGCGGTTCCAGACGATCCAATAATGAATGTGGTATCCATGGGGATTGGACATTGGACACCTGTTTGTCGGGAACAGTAAAAAAATGATATGTCCATGTTATTACTTTTATTTTTGTAGCACCTTCTCAAATTCAAGGTTGAGTACTGTCTGTTCGAAAGAGAAGGAAGCCATCCGCGGGAAGTAACATGGTAAAACTTAATGTGGAGGTAGCTTACTACATTTTTGAGGAAATAAAGAGCGCCTGTTTCCCCTCCTTTTAAACACGTTCAAAGTTATTTTTTTCATTCTCTAGTTTATGTTTGAGTAAAATCAATAAGTAAATACGCAAGCTGGTCGTTATCTGTACGCTTCGCTCCAGCGTGAAAAGAAAAACAACAACAACAACAACGACAGCAAAAGGAAGAACAGTTTGGCCATTCATACATACATACATACATACATACATACATACATACATAAACTTTATTTAAGCTCGAATTTCAGAGTAGCTTGACCAGCTAATATTTCCGAGCAACAAACAAGACCAACAACAAGAAAACAGCCATTGTAGATACGCAAATTAGTGATCACTCTCTTGTTTATTGCATTCTCCGATCCAGAGCGCCGATTTTAAGATCGCGAAAGATTTGTTTTCGGAGTCTCAAGTCTTACAGCCAAGAAAAAATGCTGAACGATTTGCATAAAGTCCCGTTTCTTGACGTGATGGAAGTGTTTGACGATATTGACGACAAGCGTTACGCGTTTGAACAATTGTACTCGGACATTCTTGATGAGCACGCCCCCGTAAAACAAACACACATCAGAGGAAACCAGGTGCCGTACATGACAGAAGATTGGCATTGACTAGGAGAGCGTTGTAGAAATATCAACTTGGTAGGTACAACTGAACACAGTTGAATGTGAAGACAGTCTTGTGTCAATATTTCATTTAACATGCCCTGATTAATTGTCGGAGAGATAAAGGGCCAAATACGGCTGTATTACTAGTACCACATACCTGGAGTAGTAGGTGCTGGTGTTGTTGTAGTAACAGGAGGTGGTACTAAGAGAAAATAATAAAACACAAGCTAAGTCAGCAAAATGGTAAAGAGATAAGTATAAGATACTTTGTAAGCTACGGACTCTACTTTCCCCTAGAAAGAGTAAACAGAGCGACCAAGTTGACGTATAAAGTGTCTTAGTAATGAACTTACAATCGCAAAGTTTCTTTCGTATCTCCACGGCAAGGGGTTGGAGTTCCTTAAACGACGCAGATATAAAGACGTTCTCTTGGCTCGATGCAATTTCCCTCAACTCTGCTACATCAGCTCCCTTGCCAACTCCAACAGCATATACTGCGACGCCTTTGTTCTTTACTCCTTGAGAGGCTACTGATAGTTCGGTGTAGGGCTTAGATGTTGTTTGCTTTCCATCGGTTATTACAATCAAGACCTGGATACGGAAAAATGTTATTTTTTATTTTGTCAAAGATGAATTCACGTGTCAAACCTTTGATGGAGTTGACTCTGACACAAGAAAGTTTGAAATTTTGTCTTGGTTTGTCAAATGTTGTTATGATCAAGTAGCAACAACATCACGGAACATCCAAAGTAAAATAATCTATTAAATCCAGTTAGTCTGATTACCGCAAGTTTGATGAAGATCGATTATTCTTTACCTTTGGTACGTTTGATCTCATGCCATTTGCACTCTGGAACAAATCACTGTCTGCAAGCAGAAGAGCTTTATCTGTGTAAGTGAAGCCGCGCTGCCAACGCATTCTATCAAACGCGTTATTCACTTCATCTGTTCCCTGGCGGCTGTTAAATCGGTAAACTACCTCAGGACCGTTGCTGTAAGCAATAGCTGATATGTGTGTAGCGGCAGGACTGACGTCCAGTTTGCTGACAATCGCTTTTAGGAATCGCTTCATTCTTCCCCAGTTGCTGCGTCCAATACTACCGGACGAATCGATGACGAATGCAATATCTGCAGTTGGTTTGCATTCCTTTTCTGGTAATAAAAAGGCAAGGATCAATAAAAATAGAACTATTTGCAAGTCAAACTCGTTGTTTTTTTGGCTGGAAATAATGAGTTAACGATGCTATTAAAAAGCTGAATATCTCGAACGTTTTTTGTCAAAGTTGTCTTTCACATCAAGTATTTCTCTGCAAGTTCCTCAACGGTAGAAGGACCATTCAAGTGGGAAAATTAAAAAAAAAAAAAAAAACACGTAGATTTTCAATTATAGCTTATATTAGTTCGTTCGAGTTAATTATACATACCACATGGTCCACTTTTGGCCACAGTTACCAGATCGCCACTGACACAAGATTGCCTCCTCATGAGACACTCAGACCGATCTTGAACATCATCTGATGTACAAACAGGGGTTACTGTGTCGGGACATGTGGGACAGATGCACTCTGCTGCATTGTCCACAACTCTGCAGCCTATGTTGTAGGGGGCATCACAGCCGTCAGTCTTGCATGGATCTGTAGAAATAAAAATGTGTTAATGTGGAGGTCAAAAGTACTAAAAATGGAAATTGTTCTCAGAAAACAAAGAAAATAAGCATAACCTACCAGGTGGAGTTGTAGGCTGTGTTGTAGGAGTCGTAGCTACAGGAGGCACTGAGGGAACGGTAAGTAAACATGAATGTTTGTGTTTTTAATTGAGAGAACTAGGAAAACAACAGCAACAACAACAGCAACAAGAATAGATTAAACCGGGACTTCCAGTTAAGCTATTATCGGCATGTACGCTAATAATTAGCCTTAGATCAGAGAAAGAGATAAGAAAGAATGAAAACTAGTGCGAAACATTACAAGTAGTACCGTACTTTCTCAATTAAACGCCGGACCCCGATTAAACGCCGGGTCCACGAGGCCAATTTTGAAATAAACGCCGGGGGCGTTTAATCGAGGCCCCGGCGTTTATTTGCGTTCGAGCCAACAGTTTGATTTTTCCTTTATTAAATAGCACTACTGCGACATACTAGTACGCTATGGTGTTTTCATAATCTTAATAAACGTTCAAAAGGAAAAGTCCGGCTTAACATAACAAGAATAGTAGCTGTACAACAAAATAAAACAAAATGTACGTGTTCGTGTTGTCATTAAGTCTTATTACTGATGACGCACTTTCTTTCGTGTGTTATAGTGCTCACTGTCACTAAAATCGTGAAGATCCCTCCAGCGTTTGTTTATGAGCTGTTTCAATCTTGTCTTAAGTTGTCCTTTCTGAGAGGAAATCGCTCATTGAATAGAAATAGGGACTTCAAGGCCGCCTTGTTCCAAGTTGCTAGCTCGGTAGGTTTCCTGTCTCACTTTAGCCGAAATGTTCCCTCCATGTTTTACAAAGAAGCAAAGAGCGAAGAGAGTTCGTTTGGGATGTGTCCGACATTTATCTTCTCATTATCAGGGTCATGCACACGGTAAACAGCCATCGCACACGGATCGTACTTGTTGTTTTCTTCATGACTTACAATAAGACCTTCGCCGATCGCAATATCTTTCCAGAAGTTGACGAGTTTGTTGTTTATGACGATTAAGGTACATTAAAAATCGTAAAGGCGGACGCTTAACTGATAGTATCGAGGAGAACGATGGCGACATTGCCGTTTATACGGAACTTAAAACTTTGTATCCATACTTGCTCCTATTTATTTTACATATTTTTGTTCAGTTCAGTGCCACATGTCCTGATTGTAACATACATGTGCTGTTTATAATGCTGTATCTTTTAGCAACAATCATCCTCCAAGACTCAGGGACAGTTTACCGAATGGAAAAGTCATTTCGTGTTGACAAACTGCCCTAGGTTTCGGAGGATGGGTGAATAAATCAATCTGAAAAAAATGACAGAATATTGCACTTCATAAATAAACGCCGGGCCCCGATTAAACGCCGGCTTCAAATAAACGCCGGGTCCACGAGGCCAATTTTGAAATAAACGCCGGGGGCGTTTAATTGAGAAAATACGGTAATCAAATATTAAATTATTTTAAATGCTTTTTGAACAATACCTATACAAAAGCCTCTTTTTATCCGGTGAACTTTGCCTTCCAAATCGTCGAACGATTTAACTGTAAACACGTTGCCTGGTGAGCTTGCGATTTTTTCAAGTTCTGATTCGTCAATGTCATCGCCAATACCCAAAGCAAACACACTTGCTTTCTTTTGCTGTAGTCGCGAGGAAAGAACTTCGAGAGAAGTATATGGTCCTTGCGGAGTTGTTTGCCTTCCATCCGTGATCACAATAACAGGCTATCAGGAACACAAAAGGAAACATAGATTGGAACGAATAAATGATAAAATGGATAAAATAAATTCTTGAAATACACAATTTCCTCGTTTGCCACTGGAGCCAGTGTATTAGAACAATCACTCGCAAAGGTGTACGAAAACACATATACAAAACAATCATTAACACATGCTCTGAGATTACCCTCGGAACATCTCTCATGCCAGCTGGGGATGTCAACACTTCCTTATCAGCTAGGTCCATCGCTTTATCAATTCGATTCAAACCTGGCCGACAGACCAGGCGAGCAACCTGCCCGTTGACCTCTGAGACACTGAGACGAGAACCAGTTAATGTGTTCAATTTCAGAACCAGCTCAGGATCGCTGCTGTATCGTATGAGTGCAATGTGACTTCCAGATGGTGAAACGCCAAAATAACGGACCAAAGTTTGGACAAAGCTCAACATTCGATTCCAGTTGTTACCATTACAGGCAGCACCAGACGATCCAATGATAAATGTGGTATCCATGGGAATTGGACATTGGACACCTTTTTGTCGAGAACAGTAAAACAAAACTTGTTATGTCTAATTTAAAACCAAGTATCATCACAAATAATGTGAAAACCGCTCGATAACTTTATCTGCGTTCCAGCATGATTAAAATATTTAGATAAGAATTAATGAGCCGCGATGTATTCACTTAAAAGCAAATCCAAGAAAATCTTCTGTAAAAATATAAAACTTGGTGGGTAAAAATGAAATCCATGTGTGAGGATTCACTAAACTTGCCCGATTGTCGTGGAGATAAAGGTATAAATTCCACTCTTTTGAACAATTTTTTTTTTTATTAACTAAATCTTAGGAAGTTATAAAGGAAAAGCTATCCATAGACCAAAACATGTGTATAAAACCTTGAATAGAATGATGATAACGTAGTCTATCGTGTATTATATAATAATCCAAGTAATTCTCGCATTTTGATTGGTTCTCGCCTATGATCTATTAGAGGACAGACGCACGATTGACGTAATCATTTCAAAGTTTTTCCCTCTGTGTTTTGAAATGGCGGAAAGTTTTGAGAATTTAGGTAATGTTTTACATGACTGGGCAAAAGATAAAGTACAAAAAAGTCTTGTCGAGGCATTGAACAAGAACGAGACGCATAGTCTAGCAGGAAGGAGAAAGATAAAGCCGTTTCTTTTTTAGAAAATGACCCAGAAAAAATACTCGAGCAGTCTCAGTCGGCAGTCGAGCGAGACTAAACCAAACACAAAGTTAGTCTTGGTAAGCCGAGAACCATTGCCTCATCTCGAATTTAACAAACCCAATAAACAAAATGTTTACGAGATTAATTTATTTAAAACACTGAACTTTTCTCAGTCTCGAAATAATTGTTGACACAGTGATTGTCTGGAATAAAACATCAAAACCACTTCTTAAAATCAGTTAAAATAAAGACATAACCTTGCTTTCCGATGCGAATGTTCCAGTCCGTTTCAGGGCGCAACAGCGAGCAAAGTATAGCTCACTACAGCTCACGGCCAACTGTATCGCAGCTAAAAGCTGTCTCCGACACTATTTCAAACTGATTTGAGAATCACCAACCACAGAGGACACATTTCCACCATCACTAACGCTCCTTTCATTCAAAACTAGAATCGAATGGCCTACAGGTTGACCGCAACCGCAAGTTTTCCGAGCGCAGTTTTTCAACTCCTGCAATATTCGAGGCAACATCCAAGCTTTTCGGCTCACAGGGCTGCTCTGATGACAAAACCTGACTTGACTTATCCAGCATTTTCTTTAAGATTTGTAGATTTCGCAGTTCAACTCTGCTTTTGCTGTAAGGTTTCATTCCACGAGAAGCGACGCTCGAGATCAAGTTTGACAGTGGCATGATTTTCCTGGACCAATTACAATTCTCTCCTACGCGTAGCAACCAATGAGATTGCTTCAATTTGTATAGACAACAGATTACGTCAAATGGCTTTTTTCGTGTTCGCCAAAGTGGGCAAAGGGCGGTTTTCGAGTTATGTTGAAAGATTTTGAAATAAGAAATAAGCTCTATCTGTAGTAGTTTGTTGCGTTATTATATAAAACAAATAGATTCCATGTTGCGGTGCGTCTGTTCAGTAATAGATCACAGAAGACGTCAAAATGTGGTAAGAACATCAGTGACACACTCGGCTATCGCCTCGTGTGCCACTTTTTTGTTCTTACCACATTTTGACGTCATCTGCGATCTATTACTGAACAGACGCACGGCAACATGGAATCTATTTGTTAATTTGGCAAGGTAATTAGTTGTCTGGACGACAACTGGTACCACCGTCATACCTGGAGTTGTAGGTGCTGGTGTTGGAGTGGTTACAGGAGGTGGCACTAAAAGAAAGTAATAAAATAATAACTAAGTCAGCAAATTGATAGAAAGATAAATATAGGATACTTTGTAAGGCACCACCCGTCTATTTTGCTAGAAAGAGTTTGCAAGTGGTACAAACTTCGTACTTTTGGACGACCATTTACTTAGTACGCTGGACAAAACTGCTCTGAATCGACGTTTTACAGCAAAAAATTAAAATAAACATAGTGACAGAAATAATTTTGTGATTGTCTTAAACTTTACTAAGTTCCACACATAGAAACTTATTTTTATATGCATCACGTAAGAAAGGCTTGCGTTACACCTTGTCCAAATTTGGCAACTGAGTCACAAAAGTATTCAAAATTACGTGATTTCTGAGAAAAATGAGTCACATTTGGAGAGTTGTTTTGCGAAGAAACTCTTTATGTGTGGGTGGATTTTTTTGTCAAGATTTCGACAAAAAAAGCATGAGAAAGACTTACAACTTATTTGTCCACTGAAATACAATATGATCTTATAACTCTGAAGTCGTAAAACTGTTCTTGCCACTAGATCGGTCTTGCGCCTGTTTTGAAGATGGCTGCCTTTTATCGCGCTTCGTACAAGCCACTCTTGCACAAAATACTGTTGTGTCAAAGCGTTGTCAGCCAAGAACATCAAGCACTGCAATTTGTGCTTTTAGGAAAGGTTACGGACTGTTTCTGGGCCCATCTACCGGTGGCTTGCCATTTTCTCGGGCTTTCTTGCATAAACAGTTTGAAATAACTTCGTTTAGTTTGCTTTGTGGCCCTTCAGTAATAGCATCACAACGTGAATCTTTAATTCTCTAAACCACTGATGTATCACAGGATTATAGTGCTCCTTCACAGGATTATAGTGCTCCTTCCTCATGCCATCTCGTCGTATTCACGAAAAGATCCACAAACACACACCGATGTTCTTCGCACAACAACACTGGTCTAACACTACGATGTCGATGTAAACCATAACAATTTTTGTCTTCGAAATCGCGCAATTTTCCGTACTTGTGTGATTCAGTCGGTAAATTTAGATACACTTTAACACAAGCCTTCCTTGCGTGATTTATATGAAAATAATTTTCCATGTGTGGAATTCGGTAAGGTTGGAGATAATCAAAAAAGTATTTGTATCGCTTCGCTTGTTTTAATTTTTTGTTGCAAAACGTCGATCCAGAACAGTTTTGTCCAGCGTACTATAAGGTGTGTTTTCACCGTAACTATAAAACAAACGGGTACCGGACTTATCTTATTGACGATAGAAAGGAACTTACAATCGCAAAGTCTCTTTCGTAGCTCCACGGCAATGGGTTGGAGTTCCTTAAATGATGTAGATATAAGGACATTTTCTTGGCTCGATGCAATTTCCCTCAACTCTGCTGCATCAGCTCCCTTGCCAACTCCAACAGCATATACTGCGACGCCTTTGTTCTTTACTCCTTGTGAGGCTACTGATAGTTCGGTATACGCTTTAGATGTTGTTTGCTTTCCATCGGTGATGACAATCAATACCTGCAAAAAGTGAAAAAGTTTTTTTCAAGAACGACCTTGTACTATAGTAAAACTCTCTCACTTACCTCTGTTACGGCAAAGTACAATTGCTCTCCATATAATTTTAAGCCCTCACTAACAGTAACTCATCCAGTGATTTTCACTCGAGTGTCGAAACTGATTCGCATTCGGGTTGGTTTTGTTTTATTACGCTAAGATATTGGCTTAGAAAACACACGCCGCTTTCCCATCGAATCGGATGTAAAGAGAATTAATGTGGCTGGCTGGCGAACGTTTTTCCGCGTTTTTTGCAAACTAAATGTATGTAGTTTTAGTTCTGGCTGGTTCACTGTGTGTGTTCTTTGTGATTGACCAGGGTAGTAAGTTTGCTTTCGATTCTACGGCACTCTGTTACGAAACTCTTGTTCTACATGCAATACACTTGGTCCGAGTACTTTATGTTTGTTGACAATCGTACACAACTGTTTACCTTTGATACATCTTGTCTCATGCCATTTCCAGCCTGGAATAAATCACTGTCTGCAAGGAGAAGGGCTTTGTCTGTATAAGTGAAACCGCGCTGCCAACGCATTCCATCAAACGCCTTGTTAACGTCATCTGTTCCCTGGCGGCTGTTAAATCGGTAAACCACCTCAGGATCGTTGCTGTACGCAATAGCTGATAAGTGTGTAGCGGCAGGACTGACGTCCAGTTTGCTGACAATCGCTTTTAGGAATCGCTTCATACGTCCCCAGTTGCTCCTTCCAATACTTCCAGATGAATCGATGACGAATGCAATATCGGCAATTGGTTTGCATTCCATTTCTGTTAACAAAAACAAGGCAAGGGTCAAAAAATACAGAACTGTTTATAAGTTAAACGCGTTCCTTTTACTAATACGGCATTTTTTTTTTTTGCGGATGTCCTACATAAAAAGTATTACTCTAGAAGTTCGTTAACGTTTTATGTCTGATTGGAAGGAACATTTAAAGAAAGAATATTAAAAAGGATCGCAGATTTTCAATTATACCTTACATTAGATCGTTTGAGTTAATTATACATACCACATGGTCCACTTTTAGTCACAGTCACAAGATCACCACTGACACAAGACTGCCTCCTCATGAGACACTCAGATCGATCTTGAACATCATCTGATGTACAAACACGGCTAACTGTGTCGGGACATGTGGGACAGATGCACTCTGCTGCATTGTCCACAACTCTGCAGCCTATGTTGTAAGGGGCGTCACAGCCGTCAGTCTTGCATGGATCTTCACAAATAAAAGTGTATTAACATTGAGGTAAAAGGTATTACAAATGAAAATTGTCCCAGAAGACAAAGGGGCCGAGCACCACTTACCTGCCGAAGTTGTGGGTTGCGGTGATGGCGTCGTTCGTAGAGGCGGCACTGTGAGAAGAGAATGTTAGATAATATTAATCCTATACATTTACATTTACATTTGACCAGTTGAAGAGATATCAGCTGAGCTTCTTTGACCGAGGTTTAGCAAACTAAAAAAATCAGGCAAAGTGGGAAACACCAGGTTCCACTTTCTCAATTTATGCTACTTTAGCGAGAATTGAAATCATGCACTGTTCCTGACAAGTGAAACATCAGTTTGTATTAGAAAAGGGTCAGGGGTAAGTTACTCTTGATCGTCTTTTGCTTGTATACGACTGGAGTAGGAAGTAAGTAATTAATTAGACATAATTTAAGGCTGGAACTGAAGTAGGAGTATGATGTGAAGATTGATATATTTGTTCCGTGAGAAGAGAGCAATACCTATACAGAAGCCATTCCTTATTTGCTGCACTTTGCTTTCCAAGTCGTCGAATGATTTAACTGTAAACACGTTATCAGGCGAACTGGCGATTTTTTCAAGTTCCGATTTGTCAATGTTGTCGCCAATACCCAAGGCGAATACACTCGCTCTCTTCTTCTGCAGCCGCAAGGAGAGTGCTTCGAGAGGAGTGTACGGTCCTAAATTAGTAGTTTGTTTTCCATCCGTGATTACAAGGACAGGCTGTAATGTTCAAAATACAACAGAAAAGAAAATGGATAATTAAATTGAACAAGATATAAGTACTTACATAATTTTAATTTTAATTTTTTTTTAAAATTTAAAATTTAAAATTTTTATAAGTACTTACATAATTACTTATGCACTATCTAAAAATAATTTTGACAACCTCCAGTACTGAGATCGATATCTGTGTGCTCCTTTACGACTAGTATTAACTGATTGATTGACAAACACAACAAAAAAACGGGCGTAGGTGACCAGGACCTTGGACAACTTGTGACGTCTCACTTCATGACGAAAGATATTTTTTTATGACAAAATGACCGAGAAAATTATTTTACTGTGATTAGCCGCGAGCAGACAAATTTATCACTAATTTTCAATTCGCGCTCAAGTGTAAATTAGTACGCGATAGTTCAAAATTTCGTCACTAATATAAATGAGTGGTCGTATGAAAGCTTGAGGCATTCAGGATTAACACTGTTCCTGATAACTGAAAAAAAAACAAAAAAAAAAAAAACGAGATACTACTCGTAGTGTAAATCTTTAAATTGCCCTCGCACTCATTCGATTACCTATACAGAACGGATATCAAAGGAGGAAGAAGTGATTACAAAATTACCTTTAAGGCGCCCCTATTAATGTGTTGTTCAAGAATCAAAAAACAAAATAAAACAAAAAAAATCACTCAAATACAACTTTTCAATAGTTCAAGAGTTAAAGCACGGAAATACGGAAGTTGTACAATATCCTCGGATCCCTGATTCGCGTCTTTTCAGACGAAGGATTCACAACGATCAAAAATCCAACGCCCCTCTTAGTCTTCGCGGCTCCAAAGTATGTGCGAGGTTGAAGTAATATATCAAACACTCAAGACCGCGTTTGACCTTTCCGAGAAGAGAGTTGAAAATACAACGCGCAGCGGAGTATTTTTGACGAACTTCGACGTGGTTAAAAGTCTTTGCAAATTTTACCAATGCTTTATGCCCAACCTTCTTAAAAGAAAGAATAAACGACAGTTATAATCCATAACGTTATGGACAAATGCCATCAATATTAAGAGTTTTTCTGATATTTCAGGCAAGCACTACACAAAGCCTAGCGGTAGCATCGACAACCATAGTTGCATGCACAGATAGACATACATCCTTTATTACTATGGTTACTAAAAAAGTATTCTTCAATTTTCTCTGAAGCGGCGGTTTATTAAACAGGAAATGTAAAGACCCATCTCACAGGCATATTAGAGGATAAGAAGCATTCACACAATTTTTAGCATTATGTATTAGTTTACCCTTGGAACATCTCTCATGCCAGCACTACTTGTCAACACCTCCTTGTCAGCTAGTTCCATCGCTTTATCAATTCGATTAAAACCTTTCTGCCAGCGTAGGCGAGCAACCTGTCTGTTGACCTCTTGGACACTGAGAAGTGAGCCAGATAATGTGTTGAATTTGAGAGCCAATTCAGGATCTGTACTGTATGGTATAAGTGAAACGTGAGTTCCAGATGGTGACACGCCAAAAACACTGACTAAAGTTTGGACAAAGTTCAACAGGCGAATCCAATTACGACTGCTACCAATGCTCCCAGATGAGCCAATGATAAATGTAGTATCCATAGGAATTGGACAATTGCCACCTGTTTGGGGAAAGAAGTAAAGTAAAACTCTAAACGTCGACAATTGAACATACAACAATGAAAATGTAAAAAGTAATCGTATTCTATCCTGCATATCCTGCACTCTAGCGCTAAAAAATAAAAAAAATCTAATGGCGGACTCGTTTTTTAACATAACTTGTTTTTTAGGCAAAATAAATCCTTGGAGAAGTATGAAGTTGGGGGAGGGGGAGGGGAAGAGAAGGAAAACAGTGTTGGTCAACAATAGAAACCTTTTGTGATGGAGGAGTTTCACAAATTTAATAAACGAAGAAGACCTGGCAGGAATTATGTGAGCAGTTCAGAAGAAATACAAACAACGGATTACCTCAATGTACTCTAATAGCGCTCTACTCTAATTATAACAATATGGGTACTCACGTACTGTACAATAGGATGGCTCATTGGTATAAGGGCACTTATTCAAAGAGGAGCGCTTAATAGAAAGGGATGCTCACTAGACGGAGGGCGCTAAATCTAATTGTGAAGGAAATGCTAAAATTACACAGGATATATGCCATGCTAAGTTTCTGCTGGAGATATTACGATAAGGCGTTCCCTATAAATAAGAAGTACTGAAGTGAAGTCTTGAATGCAATAGAAATGTAATACTGTACCATATTTTTCGTTGGGATCTTTAGGGACACAATCGTTATCACAACCATCAAAACAGCATTTTTGATCATCTGTGCAGTCGTTGTCTCGTTGGCATTTATCTTCTCGCAGAGGATTCGGATCGCTGGGATTCTTAACATATACACATACTTCTTGGACCCCATTTCGTGGCTTGGGACATCGACCAGGTTTATCTAAAAAAGGCGAAATTATATTTTGTGGGGATAAATGAAATGAAAGAGAGATGACCAAACTTTGGACAACACCTTTACAAAGTAGTCGCCCATCCTAGGACTTTAGAAGGGTAATAGGAAACCTACCCACAACACACTTGGGTCTAAATGGCCTTGTAACTCTAGTTCCGGGTATTTCTCTGCCTCCATCGTCCACACAGAACGCATCAGACCCTTCAACCTGAATGGGGTCAAATTTGCCACCCCGCGTGCAACTCGGGATAAAACGGCCTGGCAGATAGCTTCTTAACGCTTCCAGGTAAGCTTTCTGGCATTCGGTAGGATTGGGACCTGTATGAAATAAAATAACCTCAACAGTTGATCATCTTCATAAATGATTGACCTTTAGATTTAGACTCTGTTTTGATAGGTCTGCAAATCACAATGGATAAGTAAGTTCTTTTTTTCACGCAAAGTGATCCATACCCCATACAGGGAGGCTAGAAAAAATCGAACTCGCTTCATGCCAAGGAAACCGGAGTTCGTTCGGAGAGACGTCACTTTTACCTGATCTACTCTACCCTTACTCGTGCAATTCTTGTTTTAACGACAATTACATTTATGAAGCAACGTTTTGCGAAAATGTAATGAAAGCTTCAACAGTGCTCTGGCATGTGACCTCTGCGATGCTGACGTTTTACTACCAGTTCTAGATACGAAGTGACCGGGAACTGGCCAAGCCTTCGAATCTCATCCTGTCTCTAGTATCTGAGCAACAGAAGAACGCTACTCGAAGTGCGTCCTTACAACATCTGAATCCAAAATCCTTTAGAATAAATTTAAGAAAATTTTGCCATCTATTATTAGATGCTATTATTCGAATGACATTCCTTTATCTACTCGTAATAAGCCAACTAGAAAACTATTTACTAAAAACACTTAACAAGTTTTATTTTGCTCAGTATTAATAATTTAACATCATATCTTTATTTACTGTATGTTTACTCTTTCCTCTCTTATACTAGTTTTCTTTTACCCTAAAATATATGTATGTAACTAAAGGACATATAATTAGTTTACTATATTTTGCCATTTCCTCTTCTTTTTCACTGCACTTGTTTGCGAACAATAGTGTATTCATGTCGTCAAGTGGAGAAATAGAAAATACAAATACAAATGGTGACGTATATTCATTCATGTCACGGTTTGAGCTAACTTTCAATCACTTTGGGAAGCTAAAGAGTAGGTAAACATGACCTGATGAGAATGATTAATTTTTCTAGGGTAGCAAGTGCCAGAGAGCTGCTGTGTCTTCGGTGGAGTCATAAAAATGATTGTATTCTCTATTTTCCAATTGCCCATAATTCACTCTGTTTGCCCCCCTCCCCCCCCAAATTTTGCATAAACTATTGTTGTGAAATGCTCTTGGGAATATGTAGACCCCCCATGCGTATTTCACAACAATAGCTTATGCAAAATTTGGGGGGCAAACAGAGTGAATTATGGACAATTGGAAAACAGAGAATTGAGGAAAAAACGTAATATTGATATTGATCTACGTATATTACGTACCATAACAATTTGGTTGATATGGGCGAGGTGTGTCTGTTCCCTTTATGGCCTTTCCGTTGTTGTCTACACAGTAGCACATTAATCCTTTACACTGAATAGGATCAAAGGATCCATCTCGTCGGCAATTTGGTGCAAAAGCATCTGCCGAACCTTGGAGAGCTGCCTCACGCTGCCTTTCACATGGTGTTGGAAGTCGATTTGGAGGGTCTGATTCTATAAAAATGGCAAAAAGTAGAGAATGAAAATGAATTGAAAAATAAAATAAAATAAAATAAATAAACGATTTATTTGATAGTAATACGATAAATGCCTTGACTTTAAAATACAGTACAAAAAATCACAGTTTTGGTCGAGTCTGTTTTAAAGTGGTACTATGATCAAATTTTTACCCCTTGATTTTTTTGGTGTATCACAAAGAATGGCATGAAAGAATAAAAACGCCGTTTACCGTTTGCAAATATCTGCATTCGTTCCAGAGATATTTAAGTTTGAAAAATGTGTAAAGTATGCAAATGAGATAACTGATGACGTCATATACTCAACCCAATATTATATCAAGTATATAAATAGAGCTATCTTGGTCAATTTCCAGCACAGACCACTGAAACTTGGTAGACTAATAGTTCTACAGATAGCACACCTAAGGCAGTAAAAAATTCTGTTCCCATTGCAACTCACTCTTTTCCAGTCCCCACCCACTTAATTTCAATATTTTAGTGATTTTCAGCTCAAAATATATTTAAAAAGGCCATGAACTCGACCTAACATATTCATATGCTTGCTGGATCATGCATATGAGGCACCATTAGCAAATATCAAAATGGAATGCCAAAGGTGGCCAGAAAAGCCATTGATATTGGGGAGGTCTGGAACCCAGTATGTTGCCATGGTAACAAAACTGTTAAGCTCATATTGTGGAGCACATTTAGTAGATCTTCCTGAAAAGAATCAAACATTTCTGATACAAATTGGCTGAGATATCTTTCTTCATTATATTTGATGAAAATTTGGTTGAGTCATCACTTAGCTAATTTGCATATTTTAAAAACTTGAATATCACTGGAACGAAAAGAGATATTTGAAAATAGTAAACCGCATTTTTCTTCTCATACAGACTACTTGTTTATGTTTTAAAATGGCTTAGATAGGAAAGATGGGATTTTCGTCATAGCACCACTTTAAAGAAATTTTCACCAATACCAGCAGTACGTTGTTGTGATTCCGGACAATGTTTTAATTTACAACATAGTAACTATCCAGAGAAACTACGAATATTGGCTCCGCAACTCAAAGTAACGTAATTCACTTGGATTTCAATCGGTTATTTCGCAGAGTAGACATTTAAACTGGCGACTTCCACACATAAAAACGTGCAAATGTTTACCAGGGGTGGGTGGGCAGCTTGGAACGTCCGGTAACAGAGTTTCATTGACGCCTAAATTGAGACCATTGCCGCCAACACAAAAGCATTTATTCCTGTAACACTGGACTTCTTTGTAACGACCATCTGGATGACACTTGGGAACATAACGTCCTACATAGGAGAAGCGTGATGATTCTTGGTACTGTCGTTGACATCTTGTCAGTCTCCAACCTTACGGGTATAGAAAAGTGAAGACTACTATCAGAGAGAATCAAAACTCACAAGGCTTGGTCCCAAGCAAGAACAAAGTAGAGTGTTCTATTATTGAAGAAAAAAAAATTATCTTACCCTGGAATTCACAGTTTGGTTTAATAAAGCGTGCTTTTGATGTGCCTGGAATTGCTATTCCACGGCTGTCCACACAAAGACATACTGAACCCACACATTGTGTCGGATCGTAGCTACCATCTGCTTTGCAACGAGGAACAAATCTACCAGGGAGGAGACGGAGCAATGCTGTTTTAAAGTGACGCCGACATTCTGTTCGTCTCTTCACTATTTGCAAGAGAAACGATAAAGAAGAGCAGGTCTATGTAAGTAACCTCTCGCGTTTCATCAATTATATATTGGGCATACCGAATTTCCTCAAATTGTAAGTCATTTCTGCCGTTACCTTGTGGGTCACAATCCGGCCAACCTCTTCTTTTAGTGCCTTGGATCTCTCTTCCATCCTCGTCAACACACCAACAATCCCAGCCGGTGGTACATTGCACGGGGTAATAGGAACCATCTTCCTGACACTGTGGTACCCACCGACCTACCACATGGCGTTCGGTTGCTGATTTTCTTTCCTTCTGACAAGGGGACAGAGGAAGGGCTAAAAACAGTTCAGAACATGACAAAAACGTTAAGACATGCATCAGATGCGTGACAATGTTAAGTAAGGTACCTTTCGTGTGGATAACTCACGAAATCCATCCAAAAAAATGGATTTGTATAGGAAATCCGAATACACTTTTTCCAGCACAGATAAATGTTCAGAAAACCATTATTTTAAAATACAGAGAAGAAATCAACTTTCTAGTCTACCTGGCGTAGCATCGCAAGATGGGAATGATGGGAGCAGCTTAGCTGAAGCCTTGACTCGTGTTCCTTGTTGGTCTACGCAGAAACACACAGATGCTTCGCACTGTACAGGGAAGTACTTTCCATCAGGTGTACAATGTGGTACGTAGGTGTTACTGTAAGGTAAGTTATACGCTTTCTCGTACTGTCTCTGGCAAAGAGTCTGTGGTTTACCTGTAAACAATTCAACGTTTGATTAGTTCTAAGTAGGAATAATACGTTTACCCCAAGATGTTGAGGCTTAATCAATTTTTGAGGAAAAAGTAAGCTCGAGACTGTTCTAAGTTTCGGCTAATATACATCAAGCTAAGGTATAGGGGTACAATAAATATGCGCGAAGATTATGAGGACTTTGATAATTACATTAGAATGGAGGATAACACGTGGGTACTAAACTCTCACACAACTGTAAAGTTGATGGTGGTGGAATTAAAAAAAAAATTCAGTTTTCAGAAGTAATAAAAAAAGTCAACGAAGTTTATCTATCATAAATAACATAGACACAGTAATTTCAGCCGTTGTGCATGGTACTTTCGAAATGGGTTTTCGAGCCACGTGCATGCCTGCCCCATGCAAGAGATGGGTCAGAAGTCACTTAACTTTTACATTTAACTTAAATTTTTACAATTATATGGCCCTTTTCACGGTTAACGTTCCTCATTTCCATTACAATATAATCTAGAGTGTACGTGAGGCATTTTAGGGCCAATTTGTTCTTTCAATCCGAAATTTCCTTGCATCTAAGGGAATTACAATGTAATGCGAATGAGAGAAAACTAACCGTGAAAGAGCTATTGATGTGACATGTCAAAAACAGTCTTAAACCCAAGGTGTATATGTCACACAAAAAAATAAATAAATAAAAAATAAATAAACAAATAAAAAAAAATAACCTCCAGTGGCACACGATGGCCATCCTCTTGTTACACCCACACTAATGATTGATCCTGATCGACTAGTACACCAGCAGTAACCACCTGCACACTGCACTTCATCGTACGTTCCATCTGGAAGACACCTGGGTGCATAACCACCTTTTGCATACGAGCGACGGGCGACAGCTTCCTTATATTTTTTCTGACACTCGGTGGGCGAATCAACTACAAATCATAAGTAAAACCAACATGGTAAGAATTCGGCCTATTCGCTGCAGTATGATAAAGACGCCATTGCGGGTTGATTTGTAAACAGGTAAGGTCCAGAGTTTGTTACCACCTTCGTGTTTGTTTACTGTCTAAAAACTGGCGATCTCTAAACAACAACTGTTCCGGAGATCTACCACTTCTAAAATGAATTACGTTTCGTATTCTATAGTAAATGTGCGTTTGACTCTTAAAACCAAATATTTTCCTTGTGTTATGAAACAACAAGCATACCGAATTTAAGACAGTTTGGAGGACTGTACGCCGATTTTCGACTCCCTGGAATTTCTTTTCCATTTCGATCGACACAGAAGCAAACGGTAGTACGACACTGGAGATTTTCATAGCTGCCATCTGGTCTGCAGCGTGGAACATATCGACCCACCACATAGTTCGTTAATGCTGCTTGATACTCTTGTCTACATTTGGTGTCCGTAGGGGCTGTAAGCAAGAAACGTTACATATAAGTACCTCTCAAGTTTCGCGCTTAACTTTAGCTATGGCTTAAAGATGTATCTTCCATCCAACCGCAGTATCCACCATGACAGTATATAATGAAACAACAAGTCTACTCTAAATTAACTTTATTTCGATAGCCAAAGAGGGGCCTAAATCGCGTCTCACTTATCATGTGGGAATTATCACTAGGTGTCCATTTTGATTTTTGATGATGTTCGAGGTGTTACCCATCCCAATTTAGTTATCATTTCTACCATTTGCAGTTAACGTATCCATTAACTTTCTACCCCCTCCGGAAACAACATGGCAAAAATGGCGTCTCCAGAGAAGAATTGTCTAGTTTCAGCAAATGACCTTCTTACCTATGGGACGCCATCTAGTTAACCAGTTGTCGTACCATCGATTGAGAACCTGTGGCGTGCGTCTTGGAAGCTCATCAAATGGATAGAAGAAGACCCTTGATCTGTCGGATGTAAGATCCTCCAGTTCTTTTTCAGGAGTATAGGGCCGTACGCCAATTGCATATATAGGAATGTCGCGGTCCCTTAGTCGCTGCGATGCTCGCGACAAAGGAGTGTATGGGACTTGGTCTCTGTCTTGTGGACCATCAACCAAGAGGATTACGAGCTATAAGGTAAAAAGATATCGAGTCGCAGGACATCTAAAGGTATTTAAAAATGATCTATTTACAGTGGCATAACAGATCGCAATACCGTGAACGTTTCAAATAGAAATGCAACCATTTTGAAATGCGCTAAGAGCAAAGATGACTCATTGTTGTCGCAATAGGCGAAACTTGTTAACTTTAGCTGGATTATGAAACCAGCTCCTCTTTGGTTACGTTAGACTTCGTCACGTTTGGCAACCGAGTAATATACTGGCTGACATTTACTTTGAGCCATGTATAGATAAAGAAACTTGCTTATATTCCGGTAACAGATTACAATCTCTCAACAGTTGGAAGCTGGTATTCATACTTTTAACGGTCACACTGGTGTAAACAGGCAAATCAGGGTCTTCTTGGGGGAAATCTTATCGTTAACTGGCGAAATCTTCACTTTGCAAGCTATTTCATAACATCAACTTACCCGTGGCACATCTTTTCGCATGCCAGACTGAGGAGTGAACAAAACGTTGCTAGCCAGTTCCACAGCTTTGTCAATACGCGTGCTTCCTCTCGTATAACGCATGTCATCAATACGACGTTTGACGTTTTCCGGTGTGTACTGGGGTCCTTGCAAAGTGTTGAATCGGAATGTTACTCGAGGTTCCGAGTTAAATGCAATGGCACTGTAACGGACACCATCTGGTGATGCACCGAGTGTGTCAACCACTGTCTTGGCAAAAGTTTGGAATGCATTCCAAGTCTGCGGTGTTGTTCGAGGCGATGACCCCAGAAGAAACGCTACATCTGCTGCAGGATAGAGGCCTAAAAACATTCAAAAGATTTGTTATTGAACCGTATTTCTGTAACTCAGACATGCCGAATATTTTCACGAGAGATATAAAACGCAGCCTCAACAATGGAGCTGGTTTTGTTTTAATTTACGCTATCATGGCATACAAATTCGATGAATATATCAATTTATATTACAAGACAACGCATAAGCAAGATAATAACCAACTTCCAAAAACAAGTACGGATGTATTTTGTAGAGAGGAAGTCCTCCTATCTGAAATTTAGTTTTGCCAGCCTCTTCTTCTTCTGGAGAGCTACTGCAATCAACTTACCTCTACCGCGTATGTAATCTCTCCAGCTGTTCCAAAGTTTTGGTCCAAACTTTGGTAACCGGCTAATAGGTTCTCTGTAAATATTTTTCGGTCGTGAAGCGACGTCATTTAGCTGCTGGTCATCCACGTCTGGCCCTACCCCAAGTACATAAATTTGAACTCCACGGTCTTTCAGTCCCCGTGACGCAGTCACTAAAGGTGTGTACCCTTCCGGATAGCTCGACAGCGAACTTGCTGTTATCACAAAAAGGAGCTACAACAAACAAATTAATACTTATTAAGAATCAGTGCATTTACTAGCCAGGTAACTATATGGCTCATTTGAAAAGAACTTTAAAATTTTTCCGATTGGATAACTGAGATGATCAACACGTTAATGTGGTTCAAAGCGTACATAGTATAACCAACTGAACTTTAACTTACATTACATTTTTTTCAAGCAGTGGTAAAATTCACTCTTCAGTACTAAAAAGAACGTGGTACTCGCGAAAGGTATCTCTCTTTCAAAGGCTTTTTTTGCAATTAACAGTTATTACCTATTCTGCGACAATGTTACCTAAAATGCGAGGTGGATTGAAACAAACAAAACAAAACAAAAAGTAGCAGTAATAATCAATCTAAAAGGAAATTAAATAAGTAGGAAAGTTCTTTTAAACTAACGGTGCTCTTGGCTGCAAGCAGGAAGATAGCCTGACAGCCTTTATCCTTACAGGGTAAAAACAAATGCCATTATTTATTTAATAAGTGACTGGTAATAAAATGAGGTATGCGCGATAAAGCTCGTTTGTTTAGATACAATATGGTACTTTTACTACAGCACAGAACGCACCTTGGGCACCCATCTTCTCATTCCATTTTCTTCCGTAAACAAGGACCTGGAAGCCATAAGCAGACCACGATCAAGTCTAGGTCTTCCTCGTACCAAGGGAGCTTTATCCACAGCGCGCTTTACTTCGTAGTTATTAGGTAATTCGTCATTAAAGTTAAACAACATCCTAGCATTGTTTCCGTAAGTAACCATTCCGACATTTGCAGATCTGGGTGCAACGTGATAACGGTCTACTGTCCTCTTAACTATATCTTTGAAGTCTCTCCACATCTCAGGTGAAACATTGCTCGACGCGTCCACAACAAAACCGATGTCTACAGCTACCCAGCGATCTGAATAGAAATAAAGGGATGTTCCATAAGTTGCTTTGAATAGACAATACATGAAATATTCAGCACAATGCAGGCCACATCTAAACTTTTTTCTATGGAGCCATCTTATTAGTTTATACAGAAATATACGTTGTGTTTACATCGATAACAGGAACGCAAGGGCTGTTTCCATAATACATGGGTGCATCTTAAAATACCTTTTGTCCTACACCGTTATGTGCAAGTAAAACTAAAAGTAAGCGTGAGGTAAGCATAACTTCACCCAACCTCTTAAGTATGTTCTCCAGTTTTCTACTATTGTCAGGCGCCTCTGTGGGAGGTCTTTGACAGAGCTGACAGGTCTAAAAACGTTCTGTGGTCTTGACGCAATATCTCGCAAGTTCTGTTCGGGGACCTTGTCTCCGACACCCAGAGCATAGACCTCTACCACTTTGTTTTTGAGAGGTAAAGATGCCCGGTCAAGTGGAGTGGATGGCTCTTGGTCTGGGTCTTGTCCAGAGTCTGTGATTACAAACAGAAGCTGCAAAAATATAGAAGGAGAATATTATTGTTTAGGTGTTGATAAGATTCTCTGCAACAAAAACAGGTCCAGTTTTCAGACTAGATAGTTCTATGTCGCATGACATTACATGACATGAGCTAGATGGAATCCTAGTTCCTTAAGCTTCCCAATAGTTCCAATAACAAATTAAACTAGACTGGAGGGAGGCACAGTCAGAGTAAAATAATGAACACTCTGGGCAGCGCAGAACCATCGTACAGTAAAAAGTAACGCAAACGTCAAGAAATTTAGATCTTTGTTGCCTACGAATCGTCAGAAAACGCGATGCACTTTCAGTGGGACGTACGAAAGAGCAACGATTTTTCGCCAACGAAAAGGAAAATTCCCTTGCACGAAAAATTCAGACCAAAGAAAATATAGACTACTGTGGCGTAAAACTGTGGCGTAAATTCGATCTTTTTGTGAAGTTTTATTAACGTTGTGGTCTATATAACTATATAGCCAATTCGCTTCATGTGCTGTTTTAGTCTATAACGGACATTTGAAAAGAAAGGATCATGGCCTTTGCGCTCTGATACCTACTAGTCAACTTACAACAATAATAGTATAATAAATCAAGAAAGCATGTTGGTACCTTAAGAGAGTCCTTTCTTGCTCCACCTTGAGGTGTAAAGAGATATGTGTTGGCAAGCTTCAAAGCCTTATCAATCCTTGTGGGTCCATTGCTGTATGGAACTCTGTCAATCAACCTGCGGACCTCATAGTTGTTTAGCTGCGGACCAGTAAGAGCATTAAATGCAAATCCGACTCTCGGTGTCGTATCAAACGATATCACTCCTATTCGAGCTCCTCTTTGAAGAACCGGGAATTGGTCAGCAATTGACTTAACAAAGTCAAGGGTGGCCCTCCACTGATCTTGAGTGGTTGAGGGTGATGATCCAATTAAGAAGGCAATGTCGACTGGATAGCTCCGTTCTGCGGAATTAAAAGAAATCAATTTAGAAAGCGG
This sequence comes from Orbicella franksi, assembly GCF_964199315.1. NCBI lineage: Eukaryota > Metazoa > Cnidaria > Anthozoa > Scleractinia > Merulinidae > Orbicella > Orbicella franksi. The sequence goes on from NC_138154.1 coordinate 22,846,947, forward strand.
AATCTAGACAAATATGCAAAAGTAGACATGGATTGGTGGGATGTATATTATCTGATACAAGAATAATGCAAAACATACAGTTCAAAAGAATTTAATAAAGGAAAATTTTAGCGACACATCTTACCATAAATTAGCATAAATTGATTCTTTAGTTCGATCTTAAAATAATACCTTTTTGCACCAAAAACGTATTGGGCGGACAACAAAATCTGCATTAATTACCAAAGGAATTATGAAGACAAAGACACTGTAATATGCAGGTCGAGAAGTCAAACTATCTTTTGTAGGAAGTAAACGGCAAAAAGAGTACGACTACTAGTGCAGCCAAGAAAACAGTTGTAGGTGGTCAGCGGATCCACAACATAGACAGCTGGTGTCCTATGTTTCACTCAGAAGAGAAGGCAAGTTATTAGTAATAGGGAACCATGTCTATTTGCTCCAGAGCATATTCACCTCTCAAGCGAGTTTTAACCTGGCTCGCGATCTTGGTGGTAATAGCAGGTGCAGGCTCATCGGGTGCGACAGCGTAAACATTGTCATCGCGAGAAGCTATTTTACGAAGGTCATCCATGTTGGTGTCACTTTTCGGTTTCGTGGAAAATGCGAAGACCTCCACATCTTTGTCTTTTACTTTTTGAGCAGCACTTGCCAGGGGAGTGGATTGCTGATCCTTTGGTTGGTCTCCGTCTGCCACTACCAGCAAGAACTAAAACATGAATTAAACGTGATTTGGTTTATTGGGTACGAGTATCAACAAATTTTGACCAGGAAAACAAATGGTTGAGTCAACAACAATAAACTGTTACTCCAAACTGGTTGTCGCCTAACGGATGAACCATTGCATCACTGAAATAAGTGGTCATTGAGAAGAATTACTCATAAGACCTTGGCATACTCCTGTTGGAAGCGTCATTATAACCTGCTACGTGACGAAGGACATGAGAAAAACATGATAGATAGAAAGCTTTACTTGCATAGTTAGTATTGAAAGAATAGCTCACGTGCTGTAGGCAGTACGGTCACAAAAACGCAACTCTACTCTTAACACTTTTCCGTACGCAATTGCACATCATGTAAATTATTAAAGCATCCCTGATCTGAACAAAATGAATGACATCACATTCCATTTCATACCTTGGACGCTTCAGTTCTCATTCCACTTTGTGTTGCAAACATTTCGTCAGCTGCCTTTTGGAGACCAACATCCAGTCTAGTTGTTTCCACTTCCTCGTAAGGAATTTGAGAAATCCGGCGTTTGACTTCATATAAATTGTAGTCCGATCCTCTGAGGGTGTTGAATTTCAAAGCCAATTTCGGAACCTCGCCCACCGTTGCAACGGAAAGGTGAGTACCTCGTTGAGATACCGGAAAGGCATCCACCATAGAGTTGACATCATCAAGGATTGATGACCATTTCGTTGGTGTTGTTTGTGGAGAAGACGCGATTAATATTCCGACATCAGCAGGGGCAGTTAGGTCTGTTTCGATGAGAAGGAAACATTACTACACTTACAATTATAGGTGTCCACTAGTCCTTTTGCCCAGAAGGCATGAGCTTTACCAGCAATATACAATCAATTCAAGCATTGAAAAAACGTAGCGACCTGGTCATAATTTATGGGGTACGTTTCTGCCGATAATACGAAAAACATTAATCGACACAAGTTGCCGGGTCGTCGATCTTTGTGTAGGACTTGGCAAAGCTTTTTATCTATCTTTGAGTAAAGAAAAAATGTTCTTGTGCTAGGTCCTACTACACAAACTATAAATATTGGTATTTAACGACAGACGGTTATGAACACTATGGTGTTAACTTTGAAGGCAAGAGCAGAACGGTAGAACCGACCTGTTTGACGGCTAGGATCCTCCACATATCCTTTAATGGTATCGGCTATTCGTTTTCCAGTGTTGGCTAACTGATCAGATGGAATGATGTACACATTGGAAGGTTTCGTTGTGGTGTCTTCTAAATCTTTTTGATCGACACCAGGCTTAACTCCCACTGAGTAGATATTGATGCCCTTGCTCTTGAGTCCTTGGGAAGCTTCACTGAGAGGTATTTGCTGGGGGTCTTTGGTTTTTGTGTCCAATGATACCAAAACGAGGAACTGTTGGATAGACATTTCACCCAACTTATAATGAACACTGATGCAGTATTTTAAAAGAAATATAAAACGTCTAAATGACGTTTAGGCGTCATCTTGTCTTCGTTGCGGTTCGGTTCGAATATATATTAGTTTAGGTGTGGAAGAGACAAGAAAAAATGACCGATGCAATAATTGCTTTACATATCACAAAAATAAAAAACTATTTACGTTTTGGCCGAGGAAAAGGCTACGTTAAAAGCTAAGTTGGTGGAGCTAAATTGTGGTTACCACCTACTTATCCATCAAGAGGGTAACGTCAACGTTTCTTAGTTAAGGAAAATTGCACCCTGAGGGCACTACCGAAGTGATTGGAGATTGAGAGGTGGTCGTTATTGGAGGGCGCTAAATTGAACCATTACGGTACTGATATCGTTACCTTTGGAACTCCTGGTCTTGAGCCAGCCTCTGTTGTAAATAACTCTCTCTCAGCCGCTTGCAAGGCTCTGTCTATCCTAGGCGTACCTGACATTGACGGTAATGTGTCTATGAAACTCTTCAATTCATCCTTGCTGTCTTGTTTACCTTGCAGATCATTGAATTGGAGAGCTGTTCTTGTGTTTTCCCCGTATGTAATAAGAGCCACGTGAACACCACTTGGAGAAATATCAAGTTCATCAATGATAGACGTTGTAAATGCTGATATCTGCGTCATATTGTCAGGAGTTGTGGCATAGTCCAAAACTAAAGCAACGTCTGCTCCAGTAGATGGTGCTAGGGAAAAAAAAACAATTAGGGGCTTAAAAAAACATACATGATTCGCCAGCGGGGACAAAAACTATTATAGTAGACGTTGTAAATGCTGATATCTGCGTTATATTGTCAGGAGTTGTGGCATAGTCCAAAACTAAAGCAACGTCTGCTCCAGTAGATGGTGCTAGAGAAAAAAAAAACAATTAGGGGCTTAAAAAAACATACATGATTCGCCAGCGGGGACAAAAACTATTATAGTAGACGTCGTTAAAATTATGGCCTTCTAAACCGAGGTTGTATTGCATTTACACGTAAAATAAGATGGCAGTCTATCAGTTCGCGGATGCAACGGAGTTTAGTAGTACTTGTCATCAGTGAACCATTCAATATTATCATTACAGTTATTATCACGGTGTAATTCCCAAGAAGTATCAAAAAATCTCTGTTTTGAGGCCACTGTTGTAGCAGTAGAAATATAGTTCCGCAAATTGTAAGGCTTCAGTGCGAGAAAGATCTATGACTTTTTCACTGCTGATAGCCTTTTTCATTGCAAGTGTATCTTACCGCATTGAGGCCAACCCTTTCTCTTTGTTCCGGTCAATTCTCTGCCAGTAGCATCAACACACCAGCAATAGTCCCATCCAGCACCACACTGAACTTCTTCAAAACGTCCGTCCGGTTTGCACTGTGGAACAAATCTGCCAATATTGTAGTTTTCCATTGCTTGACGGTACTTTTCCAAGCACAAGCTCTTCGTTGGCTCTACAGGAATAAACATTTCGTAAACAGCTCCCTTTAGAGCATAGCCCTTCCATAGCCTGTAAGTCTTAGGGAGTTGAAGCTATGACGGTGTTGGAAGATTTATAGCACGTCCAAAATATTACTTGAGGTCCATAACATGCAACGATGACGTCATTTGACGATGCACCATCTTTGACTTTAAGATTACAATGAAGTGTTGTAAAACCGCCAACAATGCTTTAACGTTTTGAAAGCAACAGGCAATCAACGTTAGAAGGGGGCCTCAAAAGCCTACTATCCCGGTCTGACCATGATTAAAGCACTTAAGGCTCACTTTTGCTTGAGCCAGCCTCTGTTGTAAATAAGGGGATATTTTGGCGAATTATCTTCTAGTGAACGAAATGTGGATTTTCTTTTCATTGACGCTCAACCCAGTTCCGTTTGAAAACGCGACTGTGCTTCAGCTGTCAATATTGGCCATTTGCATTCCCATGCTTACTAGTACTATGTGTCTTCAAACGCAGTTCAATGGTTTTCCTCTTTATTAATAGAATGTAAAGGGCAAAAAATCGACTTTTCCGCAGGCTCTGTTTTAAGTGTTTTACTTACCATCATCTTTTGGTTTAGGAACAAGACAGTTGGGTGTGTCGGGAAGGGTTGTCTTGGTTCCCGAGATCTCGTTACCATCCTTGTCTACACAATAACATACGAAGCCTTGGCACTGAATGTCTTCAAAACTACCATCCTGTGTACATCGTGGAATGAAACTTCCAGGAGCTCTGTTTTGAAGAGCTCGCTCCCGTTGTTCTTGGCATTTTGTCAGTTGTTCTCCTACAGATTGGAAAATGCCAGATTGTATTCAAAATACATTTTATGTGATTGCTTTACTGTAATGCTACATAGTGAACTCAGTGAAAGAAGAGAGCCCGTCTTTTTACTTGGCTAATACCACAAGGTAATGTTTAGTGTAAGCTCTCATCTGAGAATAGTAGAATAGATTACCAAACATTCTCAATTTGTAAACAATGTAGTTTCATGTTAGCCTTTCCATTGTCCTTCCTAATACCTGTACATTTGATCATAAAACAACCCTAACCATGCAAAGAATTTAGATACCAAAGGCAAAAAAAAAAAAAAAAACAGCAACAAAAAAAAAAGAAATGGCACACGCATTTGGTCAGCCTGTATAGCTTCAAACGTAGATTTGCATGTGATTGCTGCGATCTGTTTAAAGTTTATTCCATCTTGGTTAACTTGAGAGTTCCCTTGCTACTATTAAAGGTCTGGTGTTATCATAAGCATGAACTCCCAAAATGTTTCTAAGTGTCATGGTTATCTTACCTGGTGCGGGACACGGTCGTTTTTCTCTTCCTCTGGTACCTGGTATTTCTTGTCCCTGGCTATCTACACACCAACACACGCCACTGGAAACTTGGCACTGTAAAGGTTTGTAGTTACCATCTCTGTCACAGTCTGGCGAAAAACGCCCAGGTAGAGTTGAACCCGTGTAGCCCTCTGAGCTTATACGCTCCTGTAAGCATGGGGTTAGCCCAGCTTGAAATAGAAAAGAATTAACGTAAGAGTAGTCTTAATACAGGAAGTATGGTGGCAATGAGTAAGGATCATCTTTGCTGGATTTAATAATGTTCACGAGAGACACATCACATAGAAACATGCCGTTAGTAAGGCGCATAATTTATTAGCCAAGCACTTGGGCTCATAGAGATGAGACAAGCTAGTTAAATACCTTAATCTATAAGTACAACTGCTCAAGATACCTTTTCGCTGAACACAACACTACTTTGAGAGGAAGAATCAAATGGGCTAAAACGAGATACCTTTAGGAATGTAGGAAAGTTCAGACATAATAGTGCAACCCAAAGCGACCATATTCTCCTGTTATCATGGGGTTAGCCCGTTGTGGCTAGAAAAACCCGGTTTCGTGTATGAAAAATGGTGATATGGACTGGGATTGACCTCTGGCAGGATTAATCATTTTCACCAAAATTTTTTCCTCGATTCAGCCCACCTATAATGTTAAAAGCACAATTTCCTATATATATAGGACAAACTACTTTGAAAGCTAACTCTGTGTGGCGAAGTGAACAAGACAAAATATTGAAAGGATCGTAGAATCAAAACGCCTGCTTGGAACTTTGGAGTACTTAGACATACATGTAGCAAACACTCATTTATAAAATACCAAGGTCAGTCTTTACCAGTACGAGGACAACTTGGTTTTCCTTGTGTTTCTGTTCCGAGGATTATCACGTTGTTATAATAAACACACCAACACGATCCCGTGGCCGCTGAACATTGTACGTCATCGAAGCTACCGTCAGGTTTGCACTGTGGTACATCTCTGTTGACTTTGGTCTCTTTTCTTCGGAAATTCAGGACGTCATCTCTTCTCTTTTGGCACTCGGTGGGTACCCTGCTCAAAACTGAAATATTGCCAAATTATGTCATTGCTGCTGTATTTGTAATATGCCTACATAAGATGGGCAACAGCATTAGAACACGTCTTTGCACTTAAACAAATTATGTAGGGCGTAAGAGAAAACTAACTTGCTAACTGTTAACTGTGTTTGAAGTTTCATAAATGGACAATTTCTTTTTCATTTCATTCTCCACCTACAACAAGTAAAAAATTACCAAGCCACTGAGTATACCTTCCTCAGAACAGTTTGGAGCACTGTTGTAAGTGCTGGTGTTCCAATACGCTTGTCCATTCTTGTCAGCACACCAGCATTGTAACCCCCAAGCATAGCTACATTGTACTTTCTTGTAATTTCCTTGGCTGTCACAATCTGGCATCGGAAGGTCTGTTATTCCAGATGCAATCAATCTTTCCCTATCATAGTAACAATTTTTCGGCTCTGCTGCAAGAAATTAAGTTAAATAACTCATTCAGTGTTGAGAATCAGTACGTACCCTGGCATACACGGAGAAAATTTACGGTACAAAACTACAGGATACTATATGATAAAGCTATTAGTACAACAACAACAAACTGTACGAACGAGGACATAACTACAATTTCCAAGCGGTTTACTGGTATTACGTGTACAGCTTATAACCATTTAAGAATCTGTGTGCATACATCGTCAGCTATACCACATTTATTGCGGCCATGGATCTCATGGGATGAGAACAAGAAGAGTGTAGTTTTGAACATTGCCTTAACAATATTTCTCCATTTCTCCTCTTTTCTTTTTTTACGCTGCGACATGAAAACAGCATCAGACGCAAACCTTTATCGGGGCAGCTGACCATTCCCTTCTTTCTCGTTCCAGGAATTTCAAGTCCAAGTGAATCCACACACCAGCAGTAGTTTGTTGCAGAGTAGCATTGCATTTTGTTGTATTTCCCATTGTCGTCACATTCAGGAGCGAATCGTCCAGGGGACGCACTTCCTAATGGTCCCAAGGCAGTTCTTCGTTCTTTCTGGCATTTGGTCAAGTCAGCTATATAATCAAAACACAAAATGCAAATGGGTAAGTATACAATTTAAGTCACGTAGTGACTCCCTCGTCAAACACTATACTTAAGAACAGCCAACCGTTGCAGTTGAGTTTTATTTTACTTGCTCGTTTGGTCTCGCCGTGGCTATTTTCGCTCGACTAAGTCTTGCCAAAATACGAACCATGGCTCGACTAAACTCGCCTGATATGTCGCCGAAGCGTACCAAAAAGGCAAGTTTAGGTATCTACCGTACCGTAAGCATATATGTCAGGACAGTAGACACGGCTTCTGATTGGCTAATTTCGAATTTGGGTACGGAAAACAGGGAAAATGTGTATACCCACCCATCATTCCACAGCTTGGTACACCTGACGTCCTTGTGCCTTGCTTTTCGATTCCACTCTTATCAACACACCAACACACACCAACGGACGGATAGCACTGAACAACATCGTATTCTCCGTCTGGTTTGCAAGAAGGTACAAACTTTCCGCTGGTTTGTATTCCCTTCCATCCAAGAGCCGCCTGACGCTCCTTTTGACACATGGTCAGACCGGCTGCGGAGGTACATGAATAAACATTTCATAAACGTAAGCGGAAATTACGACAAAAAATAAACCTCAAAATTGCTCACCCATTGGCCCACATCTGGGCGTTCCCGATATTCTTGTCCTAGGTATCTCTCTTCCGTACTTGTCAACACACCAGCAGAATGAAGTACGTGCGAGACATTGAACTGGACTGTAACCTCCATTGACATCGCATCTTAATGTGGACCACCATGGACCACTTGCTCTTACATACTGGCTTGGTATCTTCATTGAAACCACTGGTTGTAGCCTTTTTATGTCACGGTCTTTTTGACAGGTTGTCTTCACACCTGGACAATATAAACATTTACCACTTTTCAGTTTGTTTTTTTTTCGCCTTACTTGCATATGAATATGATCCATCTGGCAAACACACAGTGCGCGTTTTCCATTTTTTACCATTGGAAAATACATTCTACCTGATGTTCACATTTACTACTAAACAGCATGTTTTTTTAATAATTTTGCAAGGAGATATAAATACCTGGTTTTGATTTATCCGGGCACCTAGATTGCGGACTTCCATAAGTCTTAGTGCCATAAAGTTCATTTCCGTACTTATCAACACACCAACAAATGCCGTTCTCACACTGTACAGGTTTGTACTTCCCATCTTCGGTGCATTCAGGCTGAAATTGGCCAGATCTACCAGCTGCATAGAGTCTATCACGTTGGCACGCAGTCAAATTGCCTGGAAAAAGCGGATCAAAGTAAAGAACATGGCGGAACCAGGTAGTAAGTTGCCCTTCATTGCAGGTATATCTAAGATTCCCAAAATTCTTTTATAAACCCAACGTTCATGGGATATTCCTTTTGTATTCGTTTTTAAATAATACAAATACTGAACTAAACTCAGTGATTATTGGTGTCAACTGAACTTTAGTTTGTTCAAGGTTAATAGCGACAAACCTGTGTCAGCGCAGCTTATTTTGTCACTGGAGCGTGTCCTGGGAATAGGTTTGCCATTCTGATCTACACACCAACAGTATTCTCCGGATGGTGCACACTGTGCAAGTTTATATTCGCCATCATTTGTACACTGAGGTACAAAAACACCAGCTGGGGCCGTTCCACTCCATGCAAGAGCTGCAAGCCTTTCCTTCTGGCATCTCTTGAGTCCAGCTGCTCATAGAGACATAAAGAGTGAGTGAAAATGACTGTACGTATCTGAAAAAAATCATATCTTTAAATCATGGGCTGGTAGTTCTAAAACGCCTTTAAATAGTATAATTAGACCTCATAATTGATCACCTTCTCCTGGGTTTCCAGTGTAGTGCTCAATCATAAAATCGAAATGGAAAAGTGTAGTCTCTCTTTTAAGACCTCTGTTTATGCGAACTCTCAAGTTGTGGTAAAATTAATGTTTTATCTCACTATTCTATTTACGTTCCTAGAATAATAAAGACGTGAATCGAAACTAAACAAAACTTCTTGTTATCCCAGAAAGAAGCGGTGATAAGAGGAAAAAAAAAAACTAAATAAAATTCTCTCAACAACTTTACAAAAAGACTCTAACCATCTGAATCACAGTAAGGTATCCCTGTTGTCTTTGTCCTTGGCAACTCGTTGCCATATCGATCCACACACCAACATTCCCCAAGTGATCCACACTGAACTTTGCGGTAGCCACCATATCTGTCGCACAGTGGGACGAAGCGAGTGAACTGAAAACGAGTCTGCTGTAATTGTGCACCTTCGCTACTTTCCATTTCGCAGACAGTTTTCTTTTTGTCTGCAGGGGAAAGAAGAAAAACAATATAAGACTGGATACCAAAGAGGGTTGCAATATTAAGATCATTATAAATTAATAAATTAATAACTAACCCCACATGAAATATACGTCGGTAAACCATAAAGAATATTAAAACAGAAGACCAATTGATAAATTATTAAAGTAGAGACTTGCTTCAAATGTAACAATATCGCGGATTGATCAGGATAATATAGGATATAGCGTTCTCTGGTAAAAAGTATTTAAAAACATAACCTTTCGACAGCTGGTCTACTGTCTTCGATGGACAAAAGTTTGTGATAAAATGGAACGTTAAAATTTGAATATAGAGAGTAAATCGCATAAATTTAAAATTACTGCACTTATAAAGAATGTTCAAAAGAATGCTAAAAGTGCTAAAATAAATGTTTGTTTAAGAAATGTTGTATTGTCTCGGGAGTTTGCATGAAATATTATCAGCCTCAACAGTTTTGTTTCAAATGGGTATCCTGGAATGGGTTCTTGTTCAAAGTCAATATAGTCCATGCGTTTATTGCTATGTGTGAGTTGGTATTCCATTGACGTAGGGCAGTGTTAGAGGGTGATAAGTGTTTTATTCCATCGGTAAATTGGAAATATAACGGGCGGACGTTTCACGTACCTAAATCAACACAATTTGGTTGTCCTCTTATTCTGGTTCCCCAGATTTCACTTCCTTGGCGGTCTACACACCAACAGTACCCAGTAGATTTTTGACACTGTACAGTTTTGAAACTGCCATCTTGATTGCACTCAGGAGAGAAAACAATTGCGAAGTCCGCTGACCATGCACTAGCTTGAACTTGGTCCTTTATGCAAGCACTGACGTCATCTTAAATGAAAACGTTATTAAGCAGCTAAGTTACGTGTTTTTCCACTGTTTAAATATTCAACCAAATCTACGTAATGCAGACTACAGGTGTTACAGATTATCTTTTGAATTTATAAAGAAAAATTGTTGCAAAGAATTATTTTTGTGCCAAAACAAACTTCAATGATAAAGCTGAAAGCAACACTTGAAAGGCATGCGCAGTTCAAGTGGACATATAAAAGATCGTAGAGCTGAACTGAGGAGAAAGACGCAAAGACATCAATGATCATCGCAGTTAGTTAAACAGCTGACAGGCATCCGCAATTCGATTGAATATATGAAAGATCATATATTTGAATCATCGTAGTTGTGTACATAACTGCGATGATCATTCATGTCTTTATATGCGCAATTCACCGGGGTAAGAGAGGTTAAAATAATTATTCATCAAATTAAATTTCCACTGGCTAAAGGTGATGAACATGGCGGCCATACTCAAGCTAATAGGTCGACGGAGGCATGCAGCCAAGGTTTACAGCGTACATTTTGATATTGAATATTCATGTTATAGTCAACTGACACCTGTCAAAACAAGGTATCCGCTGACCAGTATAACATGACTTTATCGCGGGCTCAGGTTTAGAGCTCATTGAGGCCACGTGATTTCTTGAAGTTGACCGTTGACCAAGATAGGATATTTTATTGAAATAGGAGCTCCGCTTTTACCCTTGGCTGATTCTACATATTAGAGGGAATTTGGAATTATTTAGAAATTAACCCGCACAGTTGATCAAAGGGAGCTCAGATAGTGTGCTAAACTGACATTTCATTCTAGCAAACAGAACGTTGCGAAGTGTTTGGTTTTATTGGTAAGAGCAGGCTTGTTGAACTCAGCGGAAAAAGAAAAAAAAGATAATAATTCAACAATTCAATGGAAGCTAAACCCTAGATTTACCTGGTAAGTTGGAGCAGTCTGGCTTTCCTCGAACTTTGGTACCACTATACACATGGCCGTCCTTGTCACTGCACCAACAGAATCCAGATGAGGGGTGACACTGTACTAGTTCATATTTACCGTCCGTTGTACATTCAGGGACGAAGAGTCCGGGCACTGCAATATCATGCCAGCCTAAGGCGAACTGACGTTCACGGAGACAGCGAGGTAACTTGCCTATTAAAGTGAGCATAACTTTAATAAAAGCAGAAGCTGCTGTAATGACAGTTAAATGGTAGACGGGTCAGAAATTAAACGCTTTCTCAAGAAGACCGTTACAGCTTATCTCTAGAAGGAAAACTCCAAATTTCGAGTCGTGTTCGCGTAAATCGATCGATGTTCTTCCGGTTAATGCCTAACAAAACAATAACAACAATATCAACCTACCGTCTTGGAAACAGAGGGGTGGGCTTCCTCTTTTGCGCGTTCCGCGTATTTCTTTCCCGTTTTTATCAACGCACCAGCAGTACCCAGTTGAACCATGACATTGAAGTCCTTTGTACTCTCCAGTCCGCTTGCATTCTGGTACGAAACGGCCGGGAGGAGGTACGATGTCGAGACCGTAAGCCTCAAGACGGTCTTTCAAACAAGGGGTCAGACCAGCTGCCAATTTAAAGAGGCGTTAAAACGTTGTTCGAAGGCTCTAGGTAGTAGGCTTTATTGTCTGTTATACACTCAATGATAAACACAGCATCCGGAGCGGGGAACTCGTTTATTGACACAGGATACAGTGAGCGTTACATCATCATAAAGAAAATATAGCGGTGAGTAGACAGAAAAAAATAACAGGCAAAATTGACAGAGATGCCTTCGAGTGGCTCTTGTATAAGTTACAAAATCTTAAATTGCCTTCCAGGCCCATAGGGACACGAATCATACATAATGAACATACTCCAGTGTAATTAGCAAAACGATAAAAAACTTGACTTAAAAAACTCAAGATAGCACGAGTTTAGTTAATTTAGGCTTCATGTGTCTGACTTCATATCCAAAGGCAATGCTTTTGTTGTCAAGAAGCCACTTGTTCCATTGTAATCATGCACCAATAACAACAAAAAACAAGAACATCAGTAACAACAACAACAACAACAACTACGAAAATAACGAGAACACCAGAACAGTTTGTATCTTACCGGTATGATCACACAGGGGCCTGCCGCCTTTCCTTGTTCCCCGCCACTCTTTGCCATTCTGGTCAACACACCAGCAGTATCCAGTTGAAGGGTGACATTGGACATTCTCATATGAATTATCCTTTGAACACGTCGGGATATAGCTGCCAAATGGGCGCACTCCTTGGGAGAGATCCATTCTCTTTCTCTGACACAGAGTTAACTTGGAATCTGCTGTTCACAAAGAAATATGATATGAAATAAAGTACATAAACTGGCTTGGTTTGTTTGATTGTTTGTTTTTGCCATTTATAGATAAATTTACAAAATATCAATCTGTAATTAAGGTATGGAAGCCCAGGGAAGCCTATAACGCATACGTAAAGGACAACCAAAAAGATACCTGTGGGTTAACAAAAGAATAAAAAAGCTGTCATCGGCACACAAAATGATCATAATTTAGCATAAAACAAGCTGCGCAAAAGACAACAACAAAAAAAGGGGAAAAAAGCACACACAAGCACACCAAGAGAAGTAAAATACACTTATACCAAAAACGGTTACTTAAGTTTAGAGATGAACTCAGCAATACTAGAGGCATTTTGAATTTCGGTCCAGAGAGATATAAATAATTTGGGGCCTTGAAAGCAGCATGCGAATTTCTTTACATTTGTCCTACAGTATGGCAATCGAAAGTAGTTCTTAGTTCTGGTATTTATGTGCGTCACAGTTAATTAAAAACATTGGAACTTTCAGGAACAATGTAAAATGAAACCTGGACTACTAACCAGTATCATTGCAGTCTGGAGTTCCGCCCGTCTGCCTTGTACCGTAAAGCTCATTGCCGTACTTGTCCACACACCAGCATTGTCCCAGGGCATCATGACACTGAACTGGTTGATAACCTCCATCGTCACTACACTTTGGTATGTATTCGCCATTTGAAGGCAGAACATTTAATGCCAGTGATCGGGCTCTGTCCAGCAGGCAGCGAGTTGGTTTATTTCCTTCGAGAAATTCGTCGTCTGTGGACGGTCATATCAGAAAAGAACAAAAATGTATTTCATGATTATATTACAAGGAACCCAATCTTCTAGTAATAGCCCACTCTACTAAAAACCAGAGGCACCTATGGTTTACGTACGCTTGCATCGGTGGCAGAAGCCCCTTACTACAAGGATTCGAGGGAAAGCTCGCAGTGTGTACATTCGTCATGTGCACGACAATATAATTTTATTATAAACTATGTTGACGTCTTCTTATGTTGATGTTTTCACGTAATTTTGTGTCTTTTCAAGCAAAGTTAAGTGAAGAGTCCATTTACTCTGTTAAAAACAACACAGTTGCCAAAATTAGGTCGTTAAATAATTAAATGAACCTTTGGAACGGTCTCACAATTGACTTAGGGCTCAGATATCCCAACAAATACCTAGAATACCCCTTTTTCCTACCTGGGCATGAAACAGGTTTTCCTTTTTCATTTCGCGTTCCAAGTATTTCTTTTCCGTTTTTATCTACACACCAGCACGGGCCTTCTAACCGTAAGCACTGGACAGGACTGTAAGACCCGTCAGGTTTACATTCAGGCACAAAGACGCCCTCCTTTGGTTTGTTGTCCCAACCTAGAGCGCGGCGCCGCTCTTTTTGACACATCGACGGTGGTGCTGCAAGCGAAAAATCAAGGTCTAACATTATTCGGAAGCTCTGTTTTGTTGAAAGGACATGGAGGTACATGTATAGTGTTATCATGTTTGTTAACAAGTAAACGATGATTAGCCTGCTTTTGGTCGGTGTTTTGGGAACAAAACAAACATTATATAGTATATAGTCATGTTTTACAGCTATAAAGGCACATTCGGTTTTAGCCTTCCCTATATTTGATGTTTACAACATTTAGTTGCATTTACGGGCTATAAATAGAACAACCAAGAGCTGTCCAAATCACTACCTGTTCTGGAGTGTGCAAGGTGTTCCGACTCCCATCAGCAAGAAATGACCTTAAATAGTCTCGTTAAGCCTTATCTAGACTGGCCAGAGAGTACGCAAGAGCAGCAATAGCAAGCAAGCCATTATAAAATCGTTTCTTACCAGTTTTGGGGACACATGATGCTTTTCCTGAGACCCGCGTTCCTACTAATTCTTTCCCATCACTGTCTACGCACCAACATGTTTCGTTACGAACCCCAAACTCAAGACACTGCATTTCTTCATATGATCCATCGACTTTGCAGCGTGGTTTAAAACGTCCTTTTATAACCTGGTTGGTATATCCCAGAGCCCTTCGCAGCTCTTTTAGGCACGGTGATAGATTCGCTGGTGATATAAAAAGAGAATGCCAATGTAATAGGTGCCTAGTCAGTAATAGTCAGTCAGTCAGTCAGTCAGTCAGTCAGTCAATCAAACAATCAATCAGTAAGACAGTCAGTCAGCCAGTCAGTCAATCAATCAAACAATCAATCAGTAAGACAGTCAGTCAGTCAGTCAGTCAGTCAGTCAATCAAACAATCAATCAGTAAGACAGTCAGTCAGTCAGTCAATCAATCAAACAATCAATCAGTAAGACAGTCAGTCAGCCAGTCAGTCAGCCAGTCAGTCAATCAATCTTTATTTATAGAGGGTAAAAGTGCAGTGAATATTTACGTCCAGTAAACATCTTAAGTTAAAAAAAACCTCGTTATTATACATTTTCACTTTTAATTTTCTTTTACCTGGCAGTATATAATAAAAAAACTATGGTCCCGTTGTGATCCGTGGAAAGTTATATGTCATAACATTTTGACAAATATTTATGTTTTAGGATCACAAAGCACTTCTTCCTTTTTTCCAAAGAATTTTAGAAAAACTCGTGAAAGTTCGGGAGACGTTTAACATTTATTTCACGTTCACGCAACAATGTCCACGTTTTCGAAAATACTCCACCATTAACATAACGATACTTCATCTTTCTCACTCGAAACAGTGCAAAGTCATGGAAGAGATTCCTACCTGGTGCATCACAGTATTGCTTGTTTCCCCTGACGCGTGTCCCTGGCTCCTCATCGCCCATCTTGTTTACACACCAGCATTCTCCAACTGAGCTGTCACACTGCATTCTTTCATATCCACCAGCTGGATTACAACTTGGAATAAAGGTTTTGCTATTTCCATTCTGTTCCTGAGCTGTGCTCGCTAACTGCCGTTCTTTGATACATTTAGTTGGACCTGAATATGATATGGTAAAGTTGTGGTTTGCATCTTTGTTTTTCTAAAGTAAGTTAATATGCACAAGCAAGTTCACTTCACTACAAGGGGTGGTGGAGGCGTGGTAGGAGCCCCCTTGGATTCTAGTTCTAATAATACATATCAAAACAACTTCGGATTTAGTAGTTAGCCCTCAGTTTGTGGTTCTGGGTCTTCATGACGTTATCTCATAACACATGACGTCATTTAACATCTGTCATTTTGGATTTCATGATTAGCAGATAAAAAAACGCTTGCAAGCCAACACGACTAAACAAGGCTAAAATAGCAGTAGGTGCAGGGCTTAGGGCGCCCGGACGCAAATCCTGGACGAGACATCATAAGTTGGTCAAGTTTGTTGCTGGTTCTCGTCCCTGCTCCCAGGATTTAATTTCTCCGGGTTGTCCGGTTTTCTCCGCAAAACCAACACAATAGCCACTCCGTGGAGGTGATAATATTGATCAGTTTTACCCATCTTACTTTGAGGGTGTTTTGACGCCAGAGAAGGTAAATTCCCAGAGTCCGTTTTATACATGTACCTACCCTTCTTAATACAGTTAGGAGTTCCTCTTGTAGTTGTAGTCCAAATCATAAAGCCATCCTTTGTGACGCACCAACATAGTCCGGTGCTGCCTGAGCATTGCTCTGTTCTAAAGCTTCCATTCTGCGCACAATCAGGAATGAACACTCCAGGTGGAACAAGGAAACCAGGTAGGTTGAGAACGCGGCTTCTCCAACGTTGACACGTGCTTAGTTTAGCTTGGTCGACAGGACAAACACGGTAAATACTTCATTTAGTCATCACATATTTCACTACTCTGACCTACCACACACACACCACTGCACTGCACTGTAATGCACTACATTACCTCATATTACTTTTTCCCACGCTACATGCATGCTGGGCTTCCGTTACACTACAGTAAGATATATTACACTACACGGCACTGCACTAAAATTGCTCTGCTCTGCTCTGTGATGCACTGCTTTATAATACTATGTGACGTTTTTAATAGTGCCCAGGTCAGTGTAAGATGCGTGAAACTCTTGGAATTATGCTCATCAAAACGCTATTGCTTGACAATCGGGTTTTTAAATTAGTATAAGGAACTCATCTACTGTTTTGTAAAACAAAGCCCGATGCCATTGACTCTACCTGGTGCTTTGGAGCAATCGAGACTTAAGCCTTTCAACTTCATTGTTCCTGGAAGCTCGTATCCGTGACTGTCTACGCACCAGCAATGAGTGGTGTTACACTGCAAAGGCTTGTAAAGACCATCGTCACCACAGGCTGGTTCATAGGGTCGGTCAGACGGGCCTCTCCAGCCGAGGTGCCGTTGACGTTCTTTCTGACACGGCGATTTGGTCACTGTTGATCAAAATTGATGCCGAAACAAAATAATTACGTTTTCTTTTTCTGAATCTTTGTCTATTAATTAAATTATGCAGCACGGAGTGACCTAAAGTTGAGTGATTAAAAAAAGTAATAAAAATAAGCTGTCACCTGGAGAGAAAATGCAAACTGAAAACGTATTTCTCAAGGTTGTTCGAAGTTTAAAGCAATGGATTTGGAGCCACACATTAGGAGCTTTGCGAATTGTTGATATTCATCAAATAGTGTGGTGGCTTATGCGAATTGGTGACTGCCCTAATCAGCCATATGCTTGTTAAATCTATTAAACAATAATGGGGTTCAGACAAAGTAAGTAATAAATAATAAAATCTTTATTTATCCCGATAAAAAACCGATCAGCTGAACCTAAGGGAGCAGCTAGTATAAACTGGTGATCAGCAATATAAAATACGTAAGTAATGATTGAATGACGACGACAGTTTACCTGAAGGTCTACATATGGCTCGTCCTCTGGTACGAGTTCTTGGGATCTCATATCCTCCTGCATCCACACACCAGCAGAATCCGGATGATTCGTGACACTGTGTGCTTCTATATTCTCCATCCGTCTCGCACTCTGGTACAAAGACTCCAGGAGCTGGTCTTCCACTCCATCCCAAGTTCTGTTGTCGTTCCTTTTGGCACTTTGTTAGTCCAGCTGTAGCACATAACACATATCAATACTGCTTTCTATGTTACTTAACTGGACTGCGAACAGCGTCTCTTTAATTTAGCCAATAAAACTATTTTTGGGACGTTAATGCCGGTGATATCTCCACAGTTGTACCATCGATTTTTTCCCTATCGTTTATAGCTAAATTAACACAGACAACCTCATATCAGTACATATTGTAGCCACTATCCGTAACTTCTCAATAACCCACAAATTACAAAGGCCATGAGGTTATCTCGGTACGCAGAGCTAGTGGTACCAAATGACAATGCCGAATCGTTCATCCTGTATTTTGATTCACATAGCACTAACATCAATTATTACTTTATGTCAAGCTTGGTTCAAGGTACCTTATAGATTATTTCTTACATCTACGTGTACTTGTAGATCTCTGGTGGAGTACCTTAGTTTCAATGGGAGTTCAAGGGTTTCAAGTAAGTCAGTAGTACTTTTAAATGTTTTTTTTTATTGTTACCTGTTACGTCGCATTGGGGCCTCCCTTTGCTGTAAACGTCTCTAGTCCTCGGAATTTCTCTTCCCAGTCTATCTACACACCAGCAACTGCCAATTGCTTGATTGCACTGCTCGGGGATGTAACTACCAGCTTTATCACAGGCTGGGACCCATGCATTAGCAGCATCAGCATCATTTTCACATTTCGTCTTGCCAACTAACAAGAAAGGTTACAGATCAGGAATTATGTCTATAATTTGCCATATAGTATAAATATATGTTGTCACGACAAGCAAGCCTTTAAAAACACTGATGAAAAGACACAAGCAGAAAGAAAGACAAACAGAAAGTGTACTCTTGACAGTTTATCCAAGAAGACGGGCGACAAGTTACAAGTTGCCTATGTTTGCTAAGAACAGCTTTCTCGGAAAGAATCATTTCTTGACATCTAGGTCCTGTCTATCTAACGCTTGGCACAAAACTGAGCTATCGTAGTATGTAGCAACTGTGACAAGAGGAAAAAATGTCACTCTGATCCTACTTTTTATTAGAGTGAACAGTTGAAACTATTAAAAGTAGACTTAATTTCGATTAATGGACATTGAAATGAAAGATGGCGGGTATTGCTGAGATCAAATTAAAGTTGTCATCTCCCTCCCAATTGATACATATTTCATTAATACAAACCTTGAGTTCTACAAGAACGTCTTCCGTTTGCTCGAGTCCCCACAAGTTCATTGCCATTCTTGTCAACGCACCAGCACTGGCCAGTGGATTTATCACACTGCTCGGGGGCATAGCTACCATCTGGTCGACATTCTGGCATAAAAATTGCCGCTGTTTTGCCATTGATTTGCCAACCACGAGCACGTAGTAAGTCCCTCTCACAACGTGTCCCATTTCTGGCATCTAAATTAGAAAAGGAAGGGCATTGAGCAACTGTTAATTTGCTTTATGTTTAAAGTGAGATCGAGTGACAATTAAAGACATGAGATCGTTATTATCCTAGTCTTATCCCACCTCCCCCCGCCCGACGCGAGAAGAAGAAATTACTATAATGATAAGATTATAACACTTGCCCCAAAGTGGGGAAAATATCGCACGCCAACATATCGGTTAGAAACGTTTCCAACAATAATTCTTAATAACTTTCAATTTCTAGCTACTAGTATCTGGGATTAGAAAAAAGACGTTTACTGTGAGGGCAGCTTTAGGTGATAACAAAACAAGAGATTTCTTGTGATTCTCATCGTACTAACTCACATTGCTTGTCCCCATTAAATAGCAAATAAACTGATATGAAAACAGTTAAATACCTTTATCACATGTTGGTTTCCCACGGGTGCGGGTGCGTGGCAGTTCCCTTCCGGCCTCGTCAACACACCAGCAGTATCCAGTAGACGGATGGCATTGTCTCTGGTTAAAACCAGCATCAGGATTGCACTGTGGAACATATACTCCAACAGTTGCCACGGTAAGCGCGCCTAGAGCTTGTTTGCGAGCCCGTGCACAAGGTGCACGGCCAACTAGGTGAGGATACACTTTGCTGCCTGGTGCTGCAGGTGGGGAAGGTCTTTGTCCTAGAAATGAGAGGACAATATTGGTATTTAAATGATGCCACGGTGAATACTCTTCAAAACGAAGTGCAGGTCATCCATTTTACGTCGAGCAAGGGCGATGTGAATAAAAAGGAAAGGTGAAAATACAATTGGTATTGATACAATTGGAAGTTGACATACCAAACTTAGCACACTCTGCTGCTTGGCGAACACCCGCTGATCCTGCCAATACATAACCATCATAATCATCAACACAGAAGCAAACAGAGCTGAAACGGTGACATTGAAGTGACTTGTAATGACCATCATCACTTCGACATTTTGGAACAAAGGCTCCGGATGGGGGTAAACTGGAATAACCAGTCAACTGGTGAAGATGTTTTTGACACGTGGTCAACTTTTCTGCAAAAAAGAAAAGGAAACCGATTAAGCGAAATAAAGGGTCCGGCTATTGTGAGACTACCAAAAATAGTCTATTATACTGCTGTACTACCATGTGATGCGACCTAACCAGCTATGGTAAGCGAGGATCGTCATGCAGGTAAAACATAGTGGTCTTTACCTATCTGACACCCTTAATGAAGTTGAAAATATTTTATGTAGACATACCTTTTGAACTCAAACGTAGCCTTTAAGAGTGATGTTGCTAGCTCCCGTCTCTAGTTCTCGTTGTAATGATGTTTATGGATGACTTGGTATGCAAAACCTCGATCGGGTGGTTGCTATTTGGGTACATCTACAGTTATTCTTCAAACGGATACGTTTGCTTGCCCACGAGACAGATGGAGTGTAATTTTCTTTACCAGTCATGAGATTGGTTTCGAGTAAAATGAAAAAGAGAATTAAGAAATTAATCATTTACCCGGTGCTTTGCAGTCAGCTTGGCCCCTTACTGTTGTGCCTGGTATAGGATTTCCATTTTCATCTGAGCACCAACAGTAGCCATATCTGTAGTCACACTGCACGGGTTTGTAGTCTCCATTCTCATTGCACTCAGGAATAAACTGTGTAAAGTAGCCAGCATCTTGAACCTGATTAACAACGCACGCAGGCGCAGAATCTACAAGAACACAACGCAGTTGTTTAATAGGAGGCTTACCTGCTTTCATTATTGTGTTAAGCCCTTAATAGAGTCTGTTTAACATTCATTGTTGATAATATTTTCTTGCATGTTTCTTCTGGCGTTTCGTTTTGTCAAATAAACTTTAAAGTTAATCTAACTTGTGCATTATCATGAGAAAACTTGAGTAAAAAAAACATCTCTACCTGGTTTTGGGCATCTGATAGGGCCAGGAGATCTGGTTTGTAGGATCTCTGTTCCATTTGCATCAACACACCAACACTCATCGTTCTGTACACCACATTGTATGTCAAGGTACCGTCCAATAGAACTGCAACGAGGCAGATACTTGCCGAGGCTCGGTGGAGAGGAAAAGAAATCTACCTGCTGCTGTTGACAAGGTGTGAGTGGTTGTTCTGCAAAGTCAGGTTGCGAAAATCGGCAATTAAAATGATACTTTTTGCCAAAAGGAAGATGACTTATTAGAGTATTTTCAATAAAACAACCTTCTAACAGATGTTTTGTCTCTGTAATTATTCAAGAGTTCGGTACACCTCTAGAATACAGACAACTCTATATAGCGGGCAGTGCAATTCACAATTTCTTCCTCTATAATAGAGAGGGTGGTAAAGGCGGGGGAGGGGGGGTTTAAGATCACGTTTCACGAAAAATAAATTGGTCCTTTCACAATTCACGGGAAATAAATTCGTCATTTCACGTTTTATGAAAAAAAATGACATTTTTTGACACGAACTTACGTAACTTATGATCTTTGAAAAGTTACGCCCAAAGTACAGCCTTGTTAGATGTTTTTATCATTCGCCCGCTTCTTCTTCTGCGCGCAGCAAAAATGGGATTATTGTCTTGTCGTGATCACGCAATATTGTTATTGTTGACCACAAATTTAATACTTTTTCCTCATTTCAAAAAGAATAATTTTGAAAAATCACGGTTCACGGCTTCTAATGAATCACGATTCACGAGGGAAAAAACAAGCCATTTCACATTTCACGAGAAAAAAATTAGGCTATTCACGAATCACGAAAATACCCTTTACCACCCTCAATAGACACACCTTCATAATACGGACACTCTATTTTGCCCCATTGTTTCGAGTATTATAAAGGCAGTGAACAACATTTTCTCTCTTACCACTATCTGGACAATCGGCGCCTATTATGCTACTTGCCACGGAAAGCCACATGATGCTACCAGGTCTCCTGTTTCCATTTTGATCTACGCAGAAGCAATATGGTCCACGGCACTGTATATTATCAAAGGAACCATCTGGTTTGCATCGTGGAACATACCGGCCCATGGCTGGATACCTCCAGTACTCCTGGTACTGCCGCTGGCATAAAGTAAGGTTCTTACCTAAGGGAATGATTTTTATGAAATGAAGTACAGCTTTATACGAAGTTAAGTAATCGGGTCGGTTAAGGTTCATCTAAGATTTGTAACCATGTTGTGCCTCTACACCTAGCAGCTGCATTTGATCTAGGATAGTAAGGACATTGTCAATTTGGGTAACGGAATTCATCCATAGTATGGAGGGATTTGTATTTCTGTATTTTGTAGGGTTTCTGAAAAGAAACTTTTCAATACAAAAAGTCTGACAATTCTCTCTGACAACAAAGTTTTCGCCGATTGATTGCAATTTTATTAAGGAAGTAATCGACAAAAAAAAAAATCGTTGTTTTTTGGTTTGGTGTCGTTTGACTGTAGCGTTGTCTTTGTCTGTCGTTGTTAGAGTAGCACAGAAGCGAATTTTCGGCCGGTGTGGTTTTCAATGCGTGTCGAGAGGTAGAAATTTGGTCGAGTTGCAACAGGCACGGGGGCGTTGTTAAATCTAGACACTGACTGGTTAGTGGAAGCCCCTTAATAATCTAGGCACCATTCCTACAGCACACGATGCACCTGTTAAATATCAATTACGTTTCAGTTAATTCCCGTTGGTCATACCTGGGGTAGCACAGTTGGGTGATCCTTCTCCAATACTCACTCTTGTTCCGGGCAGTTCGTTACCTCTCCTGTCCACACAGTAACAGACTGATCCACGGCATTGAACATCATCATAACTCCCATCGGGTTTGCAACGAGGAACAAATGTTCCTGGTGCTGCGTTGTTCGTTTGCTGGCGATGCTGATACTGGCACACCGTGGGCTGTAGGTCTAGAAAAGGAAATGATACTTTTTGTTTCAGTTTATGTTTATGGCAAATGAAATTTACTTGGTGAAATATTAGTTCCATTAATCACGGAAAGAAAAAGCGAGTTTTGACAGTCAGTTCCAGGTTGTCTTCAGTAAACATTGAATTGAGCCTGACTGGCCGGTCGGTTAGGAGTGTTCGTGAAACAATTAAGTATACCATCCATAAGATTTGCAACTTTTAAGTAATGACATTTACCTGCTGTTGTGCAGTTTGGTTTAACAGGAAGCTCTGTTCGAGATTGTGCGATCTCATCTCCTCTCTCATTGACGCAGAAGCAGGCAGTTCCTTGGCATTGTATATCTTCGTAGGATCCCTCTGGAGTACAGAGAGGTTTGTAACGTCCTTGCAAATATTCTTGTTGACATCGTGTTAGATCAGTGCCTGTTTCAAATCGTACGGAGGACAAGCAAAATTTAGTCAAACGTTCATTGTAATCCAGTGGCCCTGTCAAAATCGCTGAGGTAATTTCTTTATGCACTTACCCATTCCTGGACAGCTAACGAATTCCTGTGATCTTGTACCGCGTTGTTCCACCCCAAGGCTGTTAACACACCAACATTCTCCGGTATACTCTGAACACTGCACATCTTCATAGCTACCATCGTCTTTGCAGCGCGGCACAAAGCGGTCCTGACGATAAGGGGTTTTAAGAGCCTTTTCTACTTCTAGCTGACATGCCTTTGGATCTGGTGCAACTAAAATGTCAACATGTCAATTATTGTACCAGTGCAATCTACCATTAGGGACATTAGCTTTCTAATTTGCAGACATAAATGGAAAGATATTTCACCTGGAAATTGATCTTTTGGTGGAGCAAGAGCCGCCTTTTTGACGGCCCTCTTCAGCGGATTAACAGCATCCTGAGGAAAAACAGCCTTTGGGTCACTTGCAATAGCCTTGAGTTCATTTGGGTCAAAGTTCTTTCCCATACCAACTGGAATAATCTCCACACCTTTCGCGATAAGACCAGCAACAGCATTAGGTAAGGGAATTTGTTTGTCGTCCTTTGTTTGGGCACTTCCAACAAATACTACCAGAACCTGTCCAAACAAGCAATACAGGTAGAACGATTAAAAAACCTGCCAGTTAGTACAGACACAAAGACTAAAAATGTGATCGATATTTTACAAGAAGCCTTGATGTGCTAGTTCCAAACGCTCGCGGTCGCCTTGTCATTTTTATCGATGATTAACTGGGGTCGGGAAGGAGTGCATATACCCATACCAATAGGGAATAACTCTGATCATTAAAGTCAGGTAATTTTCATCTTCACTAAGGAACTTAGGAACACGAGTGTGCAACACTTGTGTTTTCATTAGATTTGATTTAGTTCCTCAATTCCAAATTAACATAGTACAAACAGAAACATAACGTACCCGATAACTCTTGCTTTTTCGATCAAATGAGTAGTAATTAATGCCTGAATGAAGCTGCTTGCCATTACAACTTAATTAACCAGAGGTAAGGTTTTCTATTCCTTTTCTTACCTTGGAGACATCAATACTTCCCCCTTTGGGGCTAAACAAATCAGAATCCACTGTTTGCAATCCCTGGCCAAGTCTTGCGGCACCCTGGTCATGAGGAGTTCTGTCAAGTAATTGTTTGACTGCCTCAGGTGTACGATTTCGTCCATCAAGAGGATTGTTGAAAGTGAAAAGAACTCTACTGTTTGGGCTGTAGGTTGCGGCGCCAACACGGGCAAGCCCGTCGCTGATGTTAAAGGTGTCAGCAATTTGTTTTGCAATTTCAATTTGGGCAAGAAAATCTGGGTGACTGATCTGTCCTGAGCCATCGAAAACGAAGCCAAGTTCTACTGGTACACTGGTGGTATCTCCTGAAAGAGACAAGTAAACCCAAAGTAGGTTAAACGCAATACTTGTGCAGCTACAAACGGCAAAATAACATGGATGATTTAACTCAGTTGTATAAAGCCGGAAATGCATAAGGTATGCATGCTCTTTATACGGAGAATCGCAAAAACAGAGCCTGATAAATTCATTCAGGATACTTGGAATTAAAGGAATGATGGTGGTGGGAATGTCATTAACAGACGTGTGTTATACCTGGTTTGTCGCAATTTGGAGCTCCAGGTTGTCTTGTGTTCGTGATTTCCTTTCCATTTGCATCAACACACCAACACATTGGCCCACCACTTTGGCACTGTGTATTATTGTAACTTCCATCTGGTTTGCACTGAGGAACATAGGCACCTAGTGGAGCATTGCCTGTTGGGCCGAGAACCTGTTGCCTATGTGCTTGGCATGGCGTGTACCAAACTAGAGGGATTGTGGCAAAGCAAAATAATTAAATGTTATTAATTTGTTACTCTTAGTTAATTGATTAGGCCCATATGATAAGAGAACACCCGGAGATCATGAAGATCGCGTTTAACAGTTCATAGCGTGTAACTGACTTCCAGGAACAGGTTCTTAATAAACGTAAATCCAAGAAGTAATGCGAATAGACTGGCCTACTATTACTGTGTCGGAGTTAAACTACAGAATCCGACCTTTTCTCTAGGTTAAGCGGGACTTGAAGGAGAAACAACGGAAGATGTTACATCATAAGTTTATTAGCTTACCCGGAGTGACGCAATTTGGTATTTTCTTGCTTTGGGTCTCAGTGAACTCAAGTCCATTTATGTTGACGCACCAACAGTTACCAGTGTGAGCATTGCATTGAACATCTTGGAAACCTCCATCCGGACTACAGTAAGGAACATAATTCCAAAGTGCCAACTTTCCTCCAGACCCTCTCTTGACGCGATCTTGGCATGGTGACAATGGAACTGGATACAAAAGACAAACGTAATAAGGTAATTCCATTTACGGTGTACAGAAGAAACGCTTTAAGTACCAAAAAATGTATGTACAAGTTGGTTGTTCAAGAGTCATTACAAGTCGTCTGGAGTACTGTTGATAAGGAAACCGAGCGAGAAAATATGAAAATATAGAAAATATGCATCTTATGAAAGCTGTACTTAATATAGAGTTGAACTTAGGACTTTACCTGTTGCAGAGCACTTAACGACTCCAAGGCTTCTAGTTCCCAGAACTTCCTCACCATTTTTGTTCACACACCAACACTCTTCTGTTGACTTGTCACATTGCACATCACTATAAGAACCATCAGGTTTGCACCTGATCCGAGGTGATAGAGAGGATGATGACTGAGATTCAGCTTGTTTTTTCTGACAGTCCGATTTCGGTTTGACTGTAAACAAAAGTAGACTAAATGTCAATGAAGATTGTTGTGTCTGGATACCCTCCTCCTGCCTTTAAACGTCCTTAATTGTCAGCGTGAGATAAGAGAAGCATAACGAGATGGGATATTTTTAGCCAGCGCTAAACTTACGCTTAGCAATAAAACGCTACTTTAAAATGGAGATAAAAAACGAAAGCAGTGCTAGGACATCCAAATGATGACCTCGTTAATAGAACAATTGGCTGATAGCTGATATGAAGCAAACATATTTTGTAATCTCATTACATTCAACCATGAATGAAGAGTTTTTATTACCGTGAGTGTGCGTACCACTGTATAGTATTGATTTTTCTTTATATCATAAACTTACCTGCATCATCATCGCAGTTTGGCAGACCATCTCTTAATGAATTGACACTGGTGCCTTTTATTTGATTTCCATTTGCATCCACGCAGTAACAGGTGCTAAGGTAACACTGCACCTTACTGTAAGTCCCATCCGGATTACACAACGGAACAGAACGGCCTGCGACCGGGTTTCGCCAGCTGTCCTGGTACTGCTTCCGACAAGATGTTAGTGGGTCTTCTAAAGTCGTAAAATGGTATATTATTAGATGTCGTATGATAATTTAAAAACAAAAAATAGAAAAGGCTTTTTTAATTCTCTCACTTACTCTGTTGAGGGCACTTGACTTGAACTTTAGACCTCGTTTGAGGTATTTCTTTTCCCTGCTTGTCAACGCACCAGCATTCGCCACTTGATCCATCACACTGTACATCTTCATAAGTTCCATCTCGTTTGCATCTTGGAACAAACTTTCCTCCATCTATCAGACGTTTCTGGGCATGCCTTTCGCATTTTTTAAGAGTGTCGTCTTTATAGAAGGAATCAATAAACAAAATGACAATTATGTATTGCACTGGTTTTTGTCGTGTAGTCTCGTTTTCGCATGGGAGAATTGTGAAGTCAGTCGGACAGTCAAACAGTCGTCAGACAGCCAGACAGTCAGACAGTCAGACAGTCAGGCAGTCAGACAGTCAGACAGTCAGACAATCAGTCAGTCAGGTCAGTCAGTTACTCAGACAGTCCTTCCGCCCTCTGACCGTCCACCCGTCCATCGTTCAGTCAGTTGATCGGTTGGTCGGTCAGTAGGTCGGTCAATCGTAAGGTCGGTCCGTCCGTCCCTATGTCAGTCAGTCAGTCAATCAGTCAGTCAGTTAGTCAGTCAGTCATTCAGTCAGTCTATCAATACAAAATATATATAAATTAAAAGTAAAAGTCAGGTTGCACCAACCTGGATCTTCACACTTGGGCCTTCCTTGGCCAATGTTCACTTTGGTGCCAGGAATACTTATTCCATTGATGTTTACACAGTAACAGACAGAACCGAGACACTGTGCCGGTTCAAAGTTTCCATTTGCTTTACAGCGTGGTATAAAAGCTCCTGGTGCTGCGTTGGCCGAGTTATCAGCTCGTTGCCTCTCACACTTTGTAAATGCTGAGTAATGAACAAAACTATTATAAGACAGTTGAAGAACTTATTAGATACAAAGACCTCTATGTTTCTGCTTCATGTTCCGATTGGGGAATACACATCAGGTCATTAAAAACTCGTTCAGGAATTTATTTGGTTGGAGTCACTAAAACAGAAGTGTCGCTTAGGTCCAACAATTTAAACCTCGGACGTACAAGGGTGGAGGTGGATGCCACCCCTCCATAAGGTTTTTTGAAAGTTTTCAAAAGATTTATTCTAAGATGTTGAATTGAAACGTTCAGTAGCGGTTCATCCTTTGCGGAAATTTTAGAATGTAAATGTGTAATTACGATTTTTGACTTTGCTAAAGCAACCGCAAACTCCCAGTAGGTGTGGCCAAAAATCTACTTTTATACAGTGCTCTATTTTTTATACAGTGTCTTCATCAAATTGCAGAAATTTTTGAATGTTTACGTTCCGTGAGCTTTTCACTTGATTTTGTATTAATTTCCCTTTTCGGGGAACTTTTAGAAAATAGTAAAATCCAAGATAGTGGATTCAACCCGGCGGATCAAGTGACGTCATTTGACACCATTAGCAACAAAAATGGTGTCATCTTGTAGAGCAAGCTCAGGGTTACCTACCTAATGTAAATTTATTCTGCTGTGCCTTAACAGAACGAGAACCTAAGGGAGGTCTTTATGTGATCAAGAAAGAGCTATGGAGATTGTATACCATTCAGTACTTAGAAAATATTGGACGGGTAATATAGCATTATGATCAGCTGGCACTGGTTATTGCGGCTCTAAGCCATGTCAGTCGTACAAGAAAGGTAATGAAACAATCTCATGGATTTCAAAAAGGACTGGCAGAGTTGGTAATGGATGATGAAGTCGGTTTACAAATGCTTCTTTTAGTCTTCTGACATAACTTAAAAGATTTTAGAAGTGTTTTAGGGTAGTCCAAATAACTGGAGAGTCAGGGCAATAGAGTAAATGTATAGACATTAGAATCACCTGGATCAGGACCACACATGAGGTCACCATCTGATACATTCTTCCTGGAGCCATATATTTCGACGCCATCCTTATTGACACAGAAACAGTATGACTTGTGGCACTGCTTTTTGGAGTAGCTTCCATCTGTTTTGCACCGCGGTAAATATCTTCCTTTCAACAGCCAATTTCTTGACTTTTCTGCGTATTCCTTTTGACATGGTGTTGGGTCTCCTCCTGTTTACAAGGAAACGTAAATATTATTTTTCACACACAGTGGACTGCATTATCAACACTAGAAATTTCAGAGTGAATGTAACCACCCTAAAAAACAGCTTACCTATTGCAGGACACTTTATAGACCCAGTTGTTCTGGTGTCAGTTATTTCGTAACCATTTTGATCAGCACACCAACACTCCTTGGACTTGTCGTCGCATTGGATTTCCTCGTAGTCTCCATTAGCCTTGCATTTTGATCCTGATCGTTGTGGGATGACTAACTGATCGTCACCATTGTTATATCTCTGGCACATTGTCACTTCAGGATCTGTAATCATTATTCGTCAAAAGTCACTATGTAAATATTTCAGTGCCTCAAGCATTCGCTTATCAGTTGAGTTAGTGATCAGTGATCAACTAAGCGTCTTGCCTGTTCGATTCACTTCCTCTATTGTCTATGTTATGGCATTAATCTCTGCACAGTCCAGTTTTGTCATGATGGCTTTTTACAATAATCAATAAATTATTCACACTGTTTTACAGGAAATCATCAGCCTTTTCATGGAAGGCACATGGTGAACTGCGACCACTTACTAGATGCTATTACTTCGTTACCTGCGTCTCCAAGAGAGCAGCTCGTGAAACTAATAATGACTCTAATAATGACAGTTTGGTAACAAGAACTTGAACGCGCAACTATGGCTCGCTGCAATTTGTACTGAAAATAACTGTGAAATCTCGTTTTTGCTGTTTGCGCCTAACGGTTCAAAGATTCTAAGGTTCCGCCGTCTTAGTAAATAGCAAGAGTGCGGATGTTTAGATGTCACAGTTTCAAATATAAATCGTATTGAAGCTTTCACAAAAACCACATTCTTTGGAATGCGTGTTGGTGTAATCAGTGCTACCTCTCTGTGAAATAGAGGATACTTTATATCTCTTACTAGTACCAACCTTTTGTAATCGCATAGGCAATGTTGGGATCGGTATCAATATCACTCTCAGGGTTTGTTCTGAAGACGAATCTTCCGCTACTTGCAGCTCTAACGGCATCAGGCTTATCTGCTGACGGATTTGTAGTTACAACATACACTTCGACACCTCTATTCTTCAGCTGCGTTACAGGGTAGATCCATTTGTCCTCAGGCGGCCATTCTCCGTTGATAAAGAGAACAACAACCTACAAAAAAGAAAACCCATAGAAAACCACATGTTTAAAAGACTGAAAGCTTTCCGCATAACTTGTATCTTGTTGTTGGTTTTTTTAAGTGTAGGATATAAATGACAGTACTGTTATCAAGTGATCGTCCGTGAGTAGGCAAAGCCGATAGTTCCACTTTCACAAGGTGGAAATCTCCAATGTCCTTTCACTTAACTTTGAACCTTTCGTACTCTCACGTTTACGTACGTTAGTCAGACACAACAGCTCTTTACAAGTTTACCATCAACTGCAAGCTAACGTCAAGTAAATTTCTAATCTCACTGGATTCGAAAAACATTCCTTACACTTTTATGGTAAAAAAAAAAAAAACGTACTTGTTTAGTCGCCGGGCGTGATCTGTTTCGTGAAGTGAAGAGATCATCACGTGCCACCTGGAATGCAAGGCCAACCCGTCTGTCAGATCCTCCTAGTTGAGCAATGCTGTTGATCCTCCCCCTGACTACGGCAGCACTGTAGGGTCGATCACCCGCCGTAGGGAAGGGAACTGCCACTGCAGCTGATGAACTGAATGGGATAAAGCCAACGTGGGTGCCACTTTGGGAGACATCGAAGTTAGCAATAATAGCTGAGATGGCATTCAATGTCTTTTGCCAGTTAACAGTATCTGATGAATCCGCTAGGAAACCAACGTCTAAGGATGGGATGTAGCCTGAATGAAACAACGACGTTAGCTCGCCATCATTTAGTTTCCAACCAATAAAAAGTGACAGTAATTTTATTATAATCCAGTACTTGGTGACCACGCACTAAATCAGAGGTTTAATTTTTAATCCTATAATGTGTCCATTCCCTGTCAGATTCAAGTAGTTGGCTGTATTGTGCTGGGAGTAACTATTTTTATTGACAGTAAAAGAAAAACAAAAAGCACAGCAAAAGAAACCCGGCCAGTCCAATATGATCAATGAAACGAAATGTGATGGAAACGTACCTTGACGTATCATACCATTCAACTGAGAAGCAAGTATCGGCAAACTACTAGTTTGAGTCCTGAAGACATACTCTGGCCTTGATGCTATAGCTTCCAACTCCGATGGTATCACATTTGGCCCAATACCAACTGAATATATGTCCACTCCAATATCGTTGAGCTGCGCTGCAAGATCAGCAAATGGCCTCCCTTTCGTAACCTGAGGACCGCTAGTGACCAATATGGCAATCTGTAGGAAATCGTGGAACCATTTACATATCGGCAGAATTTATGCTTAAGGACTTTTGTACTAATTGTTTGTGTGCATCAAGAATGCGCACCTAATTATCACGCTACCTCATACATCAAACGCGCGCTTAACTTACAAAATGAACAACAATGGTGCTAGTGGCCCCTATTACAACGCTTCGTTAAGCTTTATGAGTGCTTCGAAAGCCTCTTTAGGAGTTACATTTATGGATAGGATAAAATTTCTAACGCAACAGAGCCACATATAGAAAATATGATAGAGAAGGTCGCCTCCGTTGAATCATGCGATATCCAGAGGAATCAGATTGGGGAAAACTGTGTAAAGTGGACATGGAAGTAGTTGCTGCTAAAGGGTTCCCATACCTTCTTGGCATCTGGTCTTGATCCTCCCCTTCTGGTAAAGAGAGCAGTGGCAGCAAGTGGTAGTGCTAAATCAATGCGTCTCTCACCTTGAATCTGAGTTATACGATCGATGAAGGTGTTGACAGTAGAAGGGGTCAAGTTTTCATCTCTAATTGTGTTAAAGTATAGTGAAATGGACGGCGTAGATGTGTATCTCATTATTCCAACTCTTGCACCATCTGGTTTTGCGGAAACATCAAGCCCATTAACAATTCTTTTTAAGAAATCGAGCACAGCTCTCCAGTCGTCTGCTCCAAGTGCAAGGGTTTGGTCAAGAACGATTCCAACATCTAAGGGTCTTTTGCCATCTACCGAAGAAGAAAAGAGTGAATTAGCGTCAAACTATAAGGAACTCAGTAGCTTGGTTGAGCTTTGGGACTTTTAACTGAGAAGAAAACAATGAAGATAACTGGCGGCCTATGATTCAGGCTTACCTGGCCGTGGAGCAGTGCAGTTAGGTTTTCCATTGGATAATATCACATTACTCCTGTATATCTTTACGCCATTTGCATCCACACAAAAGCACTCTTGGTTTGCGCACTGTAGCTTGTCAAAACTTCCATCAGGCCTGCAACGCGGTGTATAGCTTGAGGGATCTCGTCCTTGATATTGTTTTTCACATGGTGTTGCTGGCTTGCCTGAGATCAATACAATGTTTATAAATTCGTTTAACTATGTTTACTCCCAACCATTCAGTTTTAAGATAGAAACATTTTCCTTCTCATGTCTTGAATGACTATACGAGGAATGTCTGAGAACTTGCAAACTTTGATGAAATCTGATGTTGACGATACTGCCTTTTTAAAATCCCTATGGAAACGTGGGAACTAAATGACGAACCAATTCTGTTTTTTTTTTTAACATCTTCGGCCTCGACGCTTATTAGCAATGCCTCTCCAGTAACCTATCATTAAGAACAAAATTCATTTCCTCTCAGTAATACTTTTTGTGAGTGTGTTTCACTATCTGCGTACGTTTTTACCAAATAGGCTACTCTGCACTTTTAAACATACCAGCTTGAGGACATCTAAGATACTTGGTAGTTCTTGACCCTGTCAATTCCGAGCCAGACGCATCTACGCACCAGCATTCTTTAGTCAATGACTTGCACTGAACTTCTTCATACTTTCCATCTGGTTTACATTCAGGTCCACGCATCATTGATCCTTGAGAACTGACTTGCTGGGCCTGACAATCCGTAGGTTTTATTCCTACAAAAGAAGAAACCAATGGGCAGTTATTCAGCGGTTGTGTTTGCGAAGAGGTCTAAGAATCTAAGGCAATAAGAAACGAAAATAGATCTTTGGACTAGAAGTATTCTATTGCAGCTTCATGGAATATTTGTTACAAATAGTCGAAATATATATAAGGAGCTATCCAGACATAATTGTTGTAACTTATAGAACTGAACCTTTCAACAAGTAACTGACAATCATTAGATGACCCGCCTGTTCGTAATAAACTCAAACACTAAAGTTAAAGTTTTCTCCAAGCATATTATTCTGGTACTACGGTGATTAATTGTCTTAAATCTCAATACCTGTCTCATCACAAACGGGCCTTCCATATCTGACATTAACACGAGTGTCGGGCCGTTCGTCTCCATTCTGGTCAACACAGTAACAGTATGACATATCACACTGCAACGGCTCAAAGCTTCCATCGGGTTTACATTGTGGTATCTTCGCATGAGGGGTGTAACGGCTAATAGCATGTTGATAACGTCGTTGACATTCTGACAATTTCTTGCCTGGTTTGACTGAAAACGAGAGAAATGAGGCAATGTTCAGTGGTCTATTAGTAACCTGAAACATTATCGAAAAAAGTTTAAAAAGTTCAAGTAACTTGTTGCATCGCGAGCTACAGAGTAATCAAGATTTAAAGCATTTTTCGTTTCTGTAAATGCCATAAGAGTGGGAGACGCGGTGGCCTCATGGTTAGTGCGCTCGTCTTCGGATCGAGCGGTCTGGGTTCGAGCCCTGGCCGGGGACATTGTGTTGTGTTCTTGGGCAAGACACTTTACTCTCACAGTGCCTCTCTCCAGCCAGGTGTATAAATGGGTACCGGCCAACCTAATGCTGGGGGTAACCCTGCGATGGACTAGCATCCCAACCAGGGGGGAGTAGAAATACTCCTAGTCGCTTCATGCTACAGAAACCGGGATAAGCTCCGGCCTGATGGGCCACTTGGCTCGCATGCAGACTTTACCTAAATGCCATAAGAAATAACTTCACAATATTTTAATAATTATTTTCTCGGATTTTAAATTCACGGATATGATGTAGAAATATAATGATCAAAAGCCCAATAAGACATCCTTTGTTCCACAGGGACTGACTTGAACATGTAAATGTTCCAACCTTTCAATTAAATCATAACATTTAAAGCCCGACAAGCGATTTTCTACCTGTTCTGGTGTCATAATCAATGTCAGGTGTAACTGAAGGAAAATCGTCTCCCACATATACATTTTCGGTGATATCATTCAACTGTGTGCTGTCAACAGATGACCCTATTCCAACAGCATAAATCTCAATCCCTCTCTGGCGCAGTTGTCGCGCTGCTGACCTCCAGGAATCTCTGTATTGGGATGGCCATCGTCCACTTGTGAAGAGCATCAAAACCTAGGTGGCACAGCCAGTAACTCAAATTTAAGTTTTGATAAGCTGTCATAATGGACAGACCTTGTCGGGAATATCGCAAGCATTGCGCAGGTAATAATGAAATGTAACCAGTAAAACCTTTTTGAACTTGTTTGTCATCCTGTCGTCCATTGTATTTTTGGCAACAACTCGCCCTTTTTAGTAGTTACCTCAAATTTATTGTGCAGTTTTTGATCTCGTCTACTTGTTTTGCTAAAGATCTTCCAAACAGTCTGATCTGCGAATGTTTCACTAAAGCTCTATACCAACAATACATAGAGGGCTTTCTCTTTAGATAGCAAAAGTAATAAATAATAAATAAATAAATAAATAAATAAATAAATGAATGAATAAATAAATAAATAAATAAATAAATAAATAAAGCGTAACACACTCTTACATATTTTTGTCGCTAATGTTAAATAAAGAAGCATCACATAATATACGTGTACCTTTCTGATATCTGCCCTTGCTCCAAGCCTGGGTGTAAAGAGCTCATCTCTGGCACGTTGAAGTGCTAGGTCAATTCTTCTGCCAGATCCGCCCTGTTGTGGGGTTCTGTCTATCAATAAATCCCATCTTTCTGCAGTATTGAATGGAAAAGCTATCCTCGCGCCATCGCTGTAGGTTATTAAGCCAACTCTGTACCTTTCGTCGGAAACCTTGAAATATCTCTGAGCATTCTCCGAAACGTATCTCCGCCAGGAATTCCAGTCTACTGAATCAGAGGAATCAACCACATAAGCCCAGTCCACGGGTCTTGCGCGCAGTGTTAAAGGACCTATCAATTAAAACGTTATGAAAGTTACTCCATCTCAATAACGGGTTTCATAATACCTATGAAACACTGGCATGGGAGCTATAGCAGAAATAAAATAAACAGAAACACATTTTCATTAGCAGTATTGCACCCTAACTGAAAACAGCGATAAGAAAAAATAGCTTAGAATATGTAACAAACAACAACTTCAGTTCACTTGGCTTTCAATGAAAAAAAGTGAGGTAAATGTTTTTGTCCCTTCGTAACTTTATTGATCTGGTGCTGTATCTGTCTAAGTTGGAATACATTTCACCTTAAACGACTAGTAGCAACGTGACCAAGAAAGGAAGAGAGAAAGAAACACCACCACCACCACCAACAACAAAAACAACAACGGCCATGCAACTCCACCTCTTGCAATCTCATTAACAAGCTTGCGTGTTGGTTCGGTACGGTCATCATACGATTTCATGATGTAGGCATCTCTTGACGGGTTACGCACAATGCTTGCCAACTGCGGTAGTCTTACAGATGACCCGAATCCGGCAGAATAAATTTGTATGCCTCTATTTTGGGCATCCCGGACACTTCGCAGCCAGTCCAAGCTCTGTTGGTCCCGCCACGGCGAAGCCGTCAGAACAACTACCACCTAAAGACAAAGGGCATAGTTAGCAAAGCATTCGCAAGTTTCAATTCACAGACAGTAGGTTTTTAGGACAGCTTAACATACAATGTAAAGCTTTGCATGACAGGGATGGCAGGTGCAGAGGTGCATGTCTGACAACACTCTGCCTGTCACACAGCCCATGCTTACCCTTTTCAAATCCATAAATTTAAGGAAAAAAAAAGAAGAAAAAAACTGCATTGTGCATCTTTAAAGGAAATATACCAAGATTACGCGATTTTACCATGGTATGAGCGTGCCTGCAAACGTTGGCCCTCCTTAGGTGTCAACAAAACAAACTTAACGTGGAGGGGAAGGTTTGACATTTTTCCAACACGGAGTTGCGACCCCAACCCCCTCCCCCTTCCCCCCGCAGCCGTAGAAAAAGAAAAAAAGTGAAAAGGTTAATCTCTGGTTACTCTCTTTTTGTGCGTCTTGGTTGCAAGACGCCCAAAAAGTCACATAAGAAAAATACTTTACCTCTGGCAAGTTTTTTCTCGTCTTATTATACTGTGTAATACTGAATGAAAGTGAAAGTGGTTTTGAGATTGTTGCCTATGGAAGGCTGAACATTTTACCTGTCTTAATCCGACTCTTCCACCCTGTTGAGGTGAAAAAAAGCTCGAAAGCAACTGCATCGCTTGAGTAAAACCTGCACTAGTTCCTCCTTGTTTCTGGATTTGCCCAATAAAACTCAGGACATCTCTTCTGGTGTCTTTAGAATTTAGGGGCATCACAACTTTAGCTCCATCACCGTAGGTTATCATTCCGAAACCGATGTTCGAGTTTACCACATCATAAAAGTACTCAACCAAATACTGTATGTAAGTTAACATCCTATTCCAGTCCACGGAATTCGAAGAATCCACCACAAAGCCGATGTCTATCCCTCGAGGGTCACCTGTGAAGAAGTTTGATTACGTTACATTTCGAAATCAATAACGCATAAAGAGGTATTCGGCTTCTTGTAAAGAGATCATGCCAAGACATCTTCGAGGCTTCTCCTAAGAAAGGCGGCCTATTACACGATTGTGTTTAAATAGTATTTCCATTTCACATCCATTCGATTTAGTTTTGTGCAAAATAACGACATTAATACTACACCAACACCAAGAAACCGAGCGACCAACCAGCCAATCTCTATACTTTTGGCATGGCTCTACATTTTGCACTCAGTGCTCGTCGCTTTGAACAGCTATTAGTTTAGAAAAGCTATTACACAAACTACTCACTTGTTACTCCCGTTGGAATAACCCTAGGCACAGAGTAGCTCTCTAACAAGTAGCTGTAACTGGGTAGCAGAGTGATGTTTTGAAGTTGCTCCTTTTGTGCTCCTGGTTTGATACCGTATCCATAAATATCCACTCCTCTGCCTGTGAGAGACTTCGCTGCTTCTTGCCAGTCTTGGCTGTATTGAGATGGCCAGCTACCTGCTGCAAACACGACCAGGACCTATAGCAAGCAGAAGACAATAAGATGCTATAATGAGTCAAAATTGCAGTAACGTTGATAAGTAAATTTACCAGTTAACAACAACCCATCGTTAACATGTAGGACAAGCTATAAGAGGTAAACAATAAGAGATAGATTGGACTGCGAATGGTCACAATGATGACGGTGTCTATGGTAGACGGCAATAACGTTGTATCTACATAAGCACAGGTTTGGAAGCTGTCGACAAATGTGTCGAATTTGCGAAATACCACACTTGAGTCAACAATCAGGCTGAGTACCGATATGGTAAGATAAAGACGTGCTAGACGAAAGAGGGGAACATGTAGCAGGAATGTCGGACAAAAGAGTGGTATTTTTACCTGATTGGCGTCTCGTCTGGCCCCACTCCGAGGCCCAAACAAGTCCGTGGCAACAGTTTCAAGTCCAAGGTCGATTCTCCTATCGTCTCCTCCTTGCTGTTTAAGGTCATTAATTGCTTGCCAAATGCGATTTTTATTGTAGTTTATACTGCTAGAAGTGGGGAATGGTAAAGCAACTTGGCTGGATGATGCGAAATACACAATGCCAACATGATCACCATCGAAAGAAATGTTCCTTGTTCCAACATAACCTTTCAACAAACTCTGCATTTTACTCCAGTCCACGGCTGAGGACGAGTCGACTAATATACCAAGGTCCATAGGAGGTTCGTAGTCTATACAAAAGAAAGTATGAAAGTATTTAATAGCTGGACAACCAATAGGCCTTATCGACAATCCATTCTCTGAAGAACGCGCGAAAATGCTCGACATGCATGATGGAAAACTTGTGAAGAACAATCAGTACATGAACAATATCATTTGAAGGAAACAGATTACACAATGGGAAGCAGTTAGACAAATGAATACTTAAAATACTTTTAAAATAGGAATTCATGCTGAAAATATCCAGAGTAAGGACCCTTCCGAGGATCTTTCTTCTTTAAACCACTCTCGTGATGTAGGCTTCGTCATTAAAGATTAATTCTTATTATTAAGGTTAGGTGTACTTGCCTCCACGGATAGATTGTATTAGCCTTGGTCTAACATATTGTAGATCGTCGTACGAGTTAGATAGGAACCAGTATCTCCTTCCAGAAGAAATATCCCTCATCTGCAAAAATGAGGTTGATGGCCCAACACCAACAGAGTATACTTCTACCCCTCTGTCCCTCAGAGAGCGGAGAACTCTGTTTCTATATGCTTCTGAATCACTGTCGTCTTTCCACGGGCCGCCAGACATCACAATAAGAATCTACGTAAACATCATTGCAGTCTCAGTAAGAGCAAAAGTGTTGACCCCCAAAGTGGATGGTATAGGGCAAGTAAAAGAATGGGGCAAGTGTACCCTGCTTATTTACTGGGAAACTTTATTCCAAGCACTTTCAAATTCACTATCAGACACGGCCGCCGTTTTTAACATTCATTTCGAGCAAGCGCTTTTGTCACGCCTGCCTAAGAAGCGATTACTGAATGGAAATCGCATTTGACCAGCTTCGCCCACAAGAGATCTGGGAACGAGAGTACCAAACAGGCAATACAAATACCGAGGCAAGTTTCTAGATAATGCACGTTTGTGGCAAATGTGATTGGCATAGAGACGGATGTCAATAGTTGCATACCTTCCTTGCGTCATCTCTTGCCCCTGCCCTGGTGCTAAACATGTAGTCAGCCATATCAAGGCCTTCGTTGATATTCCTCTCTTCTCCGCCAAGTTGAACAATGGCATCAATTAACTGCGCTGCGGCAGCCTTGGTGTAACCGGCATTTCCATGGCCACGGAAATCAAAACCAAGAGCAGCTTCAGCGCCATACGATATAAAGCCCACATGCCCCTTTTGCGCTGAGATATCCAACGAGTCAATTATGTTCTTTGCAAAGCGGCGGGTTTTGTCCCAGTTCACAGACGATGATGAATCAGCCACGAAGGCAATGTCTACTGGCCGTTGAACGTAATCTGCATAAAATAGTTCAGGTATAAGTTAATGAGGATAGCCACTTACCTTTTGATTTGCCTAAACTGCGGATTGCCAACAGCTTCCTTAGAAACTAATTTCTCTGCTTAGAAAAGTAGCGTAGTATGTGCTCTGCGTTTCTCTATTCTAATGAGTATTACAATCATGTGGCCAGCCTTAAGCAACTGCAGGTAATTTTTCGCCCGCCACTGAATAGGTGAATTCTATAGTAGCCACGAAAGAAGGGACTATTCGTGATATGTAAGTATTGTATCTTTTAATGCTACTCACAATCTCAATGAAAATGAAAGAAATCAGTCTTTTATGTAACATCCTTTGTCATCTTACCTCCTCGGATAGCCGTCACCAGGTCAGGTCTTCTGTTGTCCATGATGTCGTAAGAGCTGACTCTAAATATGTCCCTGTTGTATGGTACCACATCTTGAAGCTGCTCTTGCAATGGGACAGAGCCAACAGAGAAAGAATACACATCAACGGGAAGATTCCTTAAATTATTTGCATAAGACGTCCATTGTGACTGATATTGAGGATCCCAATCACCCCCTGTTACGAGGACGAGGACCTAGAATGGAGAATGATATTCATCAAAAAATGATTGTAATAAATTAAAAAGTACCCTGCATTGAGGATCACTTCATAAATGCACGTAAAACTTCTGAGAATGTCCGAAGCAGTCAGGTTATACGACAAACTTTCAATTTAAAAGATGGTATAAACGATGTCCCAACAAACAATAAGATGTTTATAATTTGTCGTTTTTCCTCAGAATATGCTTTCAGTCGTTCTCCCTGTGACCACACCTCAAACTCAGTTGTCGAGGCGACTTTACATCAACTGTATCTCTTAAGTTCACATGTCCACTTTATGTTGACAGAACTTCAAAAATACCTTTCTGGCATTTCTTCTGGTAACATCACGATTGGAAAATAGATCTCTATATGCCGTAGTTAGTGCAAGGTCAACTCTTCTCTGATTCCCACCAAGCTGAGTTATTCCTCTTATCTGCTGCGTGATGCTGTCGCGTGTGAACGTGTCCCGTTTAGGATCAATGAATGAAAATGAAAGTACTGCTCTGTCACTGAACGAAACAAACCCAACTCGCACTCTGTCTTCGGCAATGTCAAACGATTCTACCAGGGATATTACAAAGCGTTGCATTTTCGACCAGTTGACACTATCCGAAGAGTCCACCACAAAACCAAGGTCCAGTTTCAGTGGTCTTACTGAAAAGGACAATAGGAAAATTACAATCTTGAACAAAGATTACACGATTGCAAGCTTATGGTGCAAAGGGCTTTTTGTTCACCATCATAACTGTCTGATACCACCATTTTATTTCAATTTCTAATTTTGAAAGATAACTAAAACGGTAAGTAACTTGGGGTTCATACTACCTAATATAAGTGCATAGAAGACAACGTAACAAAGTATTACGCATAGATCTTAATGGTTTAATACATACTTGGTCTATAGTCAACTCTAATGAAGAGAACACAAAATAAAAGAATCCACGGGCAGATAACATTACCTCCAAACACAATCTGTCTAATCATTTCAGGTCTGTAGCTGATCATTTGTTGATTTGTCGAAGCAGAATATGCTTTGGATGGGAGCCCGCTGATGTCTTGGAAATATGAAGCTCCATCCTGTGGTAGAACTCCTGTGATATAGGTATCAATTCCACTAGTCCTTAGCTGGGCAGCGGCAGACCTCCAGGCTGGGCGATAGTAAGGATTCCAGGATCCACCAGATAACACAATAAGAATCTTAAAAAAAGTAACGTTTTCCATGACATCCAATGTAGTCACATTACTTGCTACATTAAGTACAAAACATAAGACACCAAGTAACACAACTGTAACACAAGTAACACAACTTTTCGGGAGTTCCGTTCTT
Organism: Orbicella franksi; assembly: GCF_964199315.1. Taxonomy (NCBI): domain Eukaryota; kingdom Metazoa; phylum Cnidaria; class Anthozoa; order Scleractinia; family Merulinidae; genus Orbicella; species Orbicella franksi. The sequence continues at coordinate 22,887,917 of NC_138154.1, forward strand.
CAAGGGAAGTTTTCGGGTCGGAGGGCGGGGGAGGTGGGTTTAAACGAATCATTTACCTCTTGGCGGATGGAAAGTTCCCAAAAGTAATGTTACATGACTACTAATAATTAATAGCTGTTTCTAAATTAAGGCAAATTTTAAGACAAACATCGTTGCTTCACCTGTCTCGCTCCTGTCCTTGCACCATAACGAGAGGTAAACAAGTCCCTGTAGGCCACCTGCAAAGCTCGATCAATTCTCTGTCCAGTGCTGTCTGATTGCCGCATACCATCGATCAGTCGTTTTACACCAACTCTTGTATAGTCAGCATCGAATGGGAAGGCAATCCTGGCATAATTGCCGAAGACGATAGCACCGACACGTGTTCTACTAGAGGAGATGTCAAATGAATCAGTAACTGCCATGGCGTAAAACAGGATACTACTCCACATAGCATCGGGTATTGATGAGTCCATAGCGAAACCCAGATCCACTGGATAATCTGAATAGGTAACAGCAGGCGCATTATTTATACTTTGCACAACCATTTAAGTCTAGTTCGCATAGTGTGATCGTCCGGGTGAGGGTAGTTCTGAAAAGAACTGTTGGTGGTGACTGACGTTTCGACAATCTGATCGGAAGTCATCTTCAGAGTCAAGTAAATAGTGTTTGCCAGGCGATGATGTTATTAGTCTGGTCCGTGGAACGTGCTTGGTCAGTTTAGCCATGATAGTATTGGCTGGAAGACTCGTGTAAAGTTTGTCATCAGTCATTGGTGGGTTTCGATCCGTCTATTGTTAGTCAAATTGGTCGGTTTTTGGTCCGTCTATTGTTTGTCAAATTAAGTCGGTCTGTTAGAAGTCCGTTTGTCGGTTTCGTTTCCGTCGTGGATAAGTCGTTTATAAGGCGCCGGTAGTTGTTGACATCTGTTAAGAGGCGTTTGTTCTAGGTTAGTGTACCAGCTTTCCCGAGCCAGTCGTTCAAAATACTTTGTACTGCAGGTTAAGCACTGAGCAGAGTCCCAGTAAATTTTGTGGTTTGCCAGTTGATGATGCACAGCAATGCGATTGTTGGCATCACCATTTCTTGTGGCTCGTTCGTGTTCAGTCAGTCTCGTGTTAAGGTTTCTGCCAGTCTCACCAATGTAGGAAGCCTGGCAGTCGGAGCATTTGATCTTGTAAACTGCTCCCTGTCTGTTGTAAGGTTCGTCCCTGTCCTTCACGTTGGTCAGTAAGTGTCGTAACGTAGTTGTAGGTTTGTGGGCTACACGAATGTTCAGAACTACCCTCACCCGGAGACCACGCTATACGAACTACTGATACTCCTGGGTTCAAACTATTTACTATGGTGCATTTAAGTCTAGTTCACACCTGCCCCATTACGAATAAAAATAAATAAATATTCATTTATATAGCGCCATTTTCCACTAATTGTCCATGGCGCTTTACAATACTTTAAAATTAAAATCCTAAGTTTAAAATCCTAGTCGGATTACGACACTACGACACAACGACATGAACATAATGACATGAAGAAGGACATTAGGTCGCTATGTTTGCAGTATGAACGTCCTGACATGATGACATAATAACAACATACCAGCATAAACATAGCGACATAAGGAAAAAAATGGATCTTTTCATTGTGTCTTTAAATCAATGTTCACATCACCAACGCAAACGATTAGGTCTTTATGTTGTTATGTCGCTAGTGTGAACCAGACCAAATCTTCATGTAGCGTACGCTGTTCTGTTCTTATTTTCCTATCACAGCAAAATGATATTTACCCGGGTTCAAGAAATTTCTAGGGAGCTCAATATAGTTGTACGACCGAACATAATCAGCATATGATGCAAGTCCCAGCACCTCGGCTTGTTTGAAACGTGGGCCAGCTCCAACTGAATACATTTGAACACCATCCTTCTGAAGCCTTCGTGCTGTGGGTATTATGTTGGCTTGAGTAGAGCCTGGTACCTGAGGCGATGCAACTATTATCAAAAGAATCTGCAATGGAACAAATACTCCATCACCTTCGGTAACGTTAGTGTACTTACTCTTCACTTTTGTCCTAATTCCCCGAGGGTAATGGGCCCGATCGGTCCTCACTTTAAAGTGATCATAAAATAAATTATTTTAACAAAATTATACCCTCCATTGGGATGAGACAATCCTAGATTTTCACTTACGGTTTTGCAAGCGAGAAAGACTAATATCCTGTTATTGCACGTCTGTTTGACAAAGGTTAAGTGAAATTCGTGTATGTTACTAAAGAGAACCCAAAATGATAGCACAATCTGTTAAAAAAAGGCCATGATTGTTAAGCTGGTGTGGTATGTCCAGGCATAGTCTAGGGCGAAGTGACGAAGATGACTGCATCGGCGAATGAATAGCTACAATAGATTATCGAAGAAAACAAACAAAATAAAAACAATTGACTAGCTCAATTAGTTGTAATACACGTACTCGTCTGGAATTTGGACGTGCTCCACCCCTGGAACTAAAGAGATTATCTCTCGTAAAGTCGACGGCTGTATCTATCCTTCTGTCAGTGCCGGGCAGGCGATAAAGTGAGTTCACTAGTCCTTTTAGTCGTTCTTTATTGAGATTTGGACCCCAGAGAAAGTTGAAGTCAAAATGTATGCGAGGACGAGACGCGTAACTGACGACTCCAACTCTTGTTCCATAACGTGCCGGGGAGATGTTCTTTAGAGCATCAATAGTATTGCGCATATACCACAAAATCCGTTGCCAATCGCCGGGCCTTATGTCTGATGAAGAGTCCACCAAGAAGCCAAAATCCAGAGGCCTTCTGTAAGCTAAAGAGAGACATTCATCCTTGGCATAAATACGTATGGGTTATTGACCAAGTGTGAGGTCAAGATGGCTGGATATTGGCCAAGTTCGTTTTTTGCCTGTTTATGGACCGAGACGGAGTCGAGGTTCAAAACCACGCAAAAAAAGAACGAGAGCAATATTCAGCAATCTTGACCGAACAAGCTTGCTCAATAAAGGATTTATTATATGGCTTTCGAGGAAATTTTTCTTGCAGGACATGGCGGGTAGTCCCGAGCGGGCAAGATAGCTCCATCTTGCCCGCTCGGGTAGCCAATCACAGCGCAGGATTTGATTCATCTTGCCCGCTCACGGAGCTGGCCATATAATAAAATGCAGTATGCCCATAATAGACAAAAATGTCCAGTCACTTACTGTATGATGTGTTACATGTTGGGAGTTAGCAGCAAATAATAAAGTGTAGTGTACTTGAATGCTGAGTATTTGGCGTTGATCAAATTTGCAGGTATTCCTCGAAAATTAAATACACCTTCAGCTGAGCATAGTTTAAGAACGGATCGAGTTTTTAGCGTGACATCATTGTTTATGGAATGAACATCTTTACACAATAATTAATTATTTAACCAATTAGTGGTGCTTTAAAAAGCAATACAAAGGGGCACAAAAGTTATTAAATATTATTTCGACCAACAAAAACTAAGGCCCGATTGGCCGATCACGTCTTCTACTTACATGGAGGACAGGTAACGGTTCCCCTTGATCTCGTGCCATTGATCTCTGTTCCCTGAATTTCGACACACCAACAGTACTGTCTGTCGCACTGCATTGGTTCGTAGTCCCCATCACGCCGACACCTTGGAATATACGCTGCAGGCGGACGACTTCTTACAGCTTGCCAATACCTCTGTTGACAGGGTTTACGGTATCCAGCTAAAATGGAATTAAAGAACATAATGTAATACTCTTAACAACCTAAGGTAGAACATGTCTTCTTCGGATTAACCTGTAATTGTCTTTTTTCGTAAATTTACAATAACGTTATTTTACAGCTCACTTGTATATGTACACTTGGGCTTTCCAGTCTCTAGGAAAGTTCTGGTGTTGGCGATCTCCTGTCCATTCCGGTTAACACAATAACAGTGGGAACGGTAGCATTGCACGGGGCTGTATGAACCATCAGCACGACACCACGGGATAAATCTATCAGGTGAATAACTCCTCAGTGCATCCTGGTACGCTTTCCAACAGGCTGTTACTGGTGCTCCTATCCAACAAAAAAATCGTATTAACCTTCTTTTAAGCGGTAATGAATAAAATATAAAGGCAAAATTTCGCAAACACTATTTGATAAACAAACTATAGAGAATTTTTGAACTAACGTAGTTTAGCAATTACCTCTCCTTGGACATCTTATTGGGTTCCTGCTTCTAGTTCCGGGTATTTCGTTACCGTTCTCATCAACACACCAACAGAAGATGCCGTTCTTCTGGCACTGCACTTCTTCATAGCTTCCATCTTTCCTACAACGATACACGAAACCTGCTGCCGTACTAAGCGATGGAAGAGCTTTCTGCTGGCATGGGGTCAGTAATCCACCTGCGAAGAAGTGGTATTGGTTAGTTGCTGAAAGACTATCAAACCTTTACTAATTAACAATTGGTAAACGCCATAGCGTGCACTATTGAGTTATGGACGCACGCGGGAGGTTGCTAAGCACGAAAGAAGCGTAAGAGTCGCACGAGGCTATAGCCGAGTGCGACTCTAGCTTCTTGAGTGCTTAGCAAACCTCCCAAGTGCATCCATAACTCAATAGTGCACGTTATGGCGTTTACCATTTGTTTTATAACATAACATTGAGACATTGGAACAACAGAAGTCCTTTTATTGGGCTACATCGCAAACAAATGTTCGTGTAGTCTTACATGACAAGAGAAAACAAGTGCGCGAAAATTCATTCATGACAACCGACTGCACACCAGTAACTCGATAAAGTGTTATCTTCAGACAACTGTGAAGACAGTTTCGCATTTCTGGCAGAAGAACGTCGGCCATTACTTTGGAAACAATGTCTGTCAAAAGATTTGCTTTGTAAACATTAGCACACACGTCAGCAGCGTACACCCATGGGCAAATAGTAGACGCTAAATTAACCAATCAGAGCGCGCGCTTTACTTTAGTTATGTTATAATTAACAATTAGATTATGAGCTCGAGATTTCAATGAGGTGATAGTTGATGAGGCCGAAGGCCGAATCAGCTATCACCTCATAGAAATCGAGAGTGAACAATCTAATTGTTTTAGTAGAATTCTTACTAAAATTTACTTCAAATAACTGTTTCCAATTATTTCTTGACGTATTATTATTAGTCGCTCGGATTGAATTGTCATTTAAGTTGAAGTTGGGTGTGTGCGCGCGCATTAGTTTCTTCAACAATTTCAACTCTTTTAAATGTCAAGAAACTGTAAAAGTCCTTCATTTTGACTTCTCAAGAATTTAATTATCCATTTGCATCACAATTTGTCCTCCAAAACTTTGGAAAAACGAAAAAAACGTCGCCATTTCCTAGAAGACCTCCACCCACTGCACGGTGATGGTTGATAGTATTCAATGGCTCAGCCAATCAGATTACAGCATTTGCATTAGTATACAAGTAGAGTTCTACTAATGGGGAATATTCACTGATTTTGCCTAACTGTTACCAGCGATAGGTAACGTATAATTTAACTTGTGTGGACACGTATAAATCGATATGTATAGATGAAAAAAGTGGAAATAGTGAAAAAAAATCGTTACCATCCTTGGAACATTTTGGCGTTCCATTACTGCTGTAAACGCGTGTATTCCTGACCTCTCTACCGTACTGATCAACACAGAAACAGTAAGATCCGTAACACTGACGCCAGTAATATCCACCATCAGGTTTGCACCAAGGAATGTATTGTCCAGAAACTGGGTTTTTGGAGAGCTCAATGTAACGTTTTTGACAGTCAGTGTAATTAGGTTGGGTTGCTGTTGAGAGACATATACAATGCTAAGCGTCAGGTAGGTTTCCAGCGATTATTTTTCAGCAGCTGGCAGTTTCTTCGTTGTATTATTAGCTTGCTAACAGTGATCGGTTCGCGGTCGTTGTTACGTTTGATCTTTACATTGTTACTGCCTGTTCTGTTCCAAAATTTCAGACCGATCAAAAGTAGACCTTCTATTTCAGACCTAGGAGCTACTCAGGGTGGGGTAACTATTTGAAAAGGGCCTCCCATTCGCAAATCACAAGCGATAAATAAGATCATAGACAACAATGTTATAGATAGTTATAACTATGTGAAGTATAGCGCAACTTGCCCAAAAACACAACGCAATGATTCTGGTCGGGGTGGAACCCGGACCGCTCATATTGTAACAGGTCAAAATCCCGGGGGGTACTCCCTTATATGGGGTATATAGGTATGTGCGGCCCCAAAGGGCGAGGTTTTTCAGCCGTTTTCGTCATAAATAGGACATCGATTTTGGCCATTTTGGTCATAAAGAGGGTATGGTTTTAGCATTCTAGTCTTGAATTGGGTATGTTTCTTAGAAGAAGCTGAGTTTTTTCATCATTATTAATAAAACCGTCAACAAAAGCCCTTCATAACTTATGTTTAGGGCAACTGCGCCAGCCGCAATGGTCATAAATAGGGTAGGAAAAATCGCAGATTTTGGTCATAAATAGGGAAAGGCTTTTGGGAAGTGGGCCGCACACCCCAACCCAACTTTTCTGGGAGTACCTCCGGGGGTCAAAATCCATACCTTCTGGCTTACATGCCTATATACCTAACATAATAAAGTGCCCCCCCTCCCCCCCTCCCCCCGCCGTCGCGGCTTTGTACAGCCAGTCGCCGAAAATAGTGGCCCTTGCAATCAATAATATATCCAACAGATATGTTCTAGTTTCTGTTACTGTTTGCGTGGCCTTGCTCTCGGAAGATCGTTCTCCTCGTGGAACAGATAATATCCACGGACATAAATCGATGAATGTTTGGTTGATTACACAACAAATACCTGGATCGGGACATTGCAGATTTCTGGTTGTTCTCGTCCCTGGTATTTCTATTCCATCTTTGTCTACACACCAACATTGCCCAGATGTTCCTCCGCACTGTATGTTCTCAAACCCACCATCATCCTTACACCTGGGAATGTAACTGCCAACTTTGGGGTTTTGAATTGCTTTCTTGTACGCTTCTTGACAAGGTGTCAGCTTATCTGTTGTTCCAAAGCAAAAATACAGTGAAAGACACGAGAATGAACGCCGAGAGGTAAGAGTTCCTCTGGCGACAAGCGACTAATTCTATCGCCAGGGGATGGGGAAGGGGCAAAAAGGGGTGCTGAGTATTGAAGCTTATTGAGCTACGAATGCACGGTGAGATCGTGCTAGATTGTCGTCTTCAACAATATTCTCCATCGTTCCTGGTTGAAGAACGGGTGTTGTAAATGAGTTAAATTATATCATAATAAAAAATGACAGTAAAATACAATGACAAGAAATTAAACGTACATGGTTCCTTGCAGGTTGGTTTACCAGAGGCAAGGGGTGTCTTCGTCCCTATTATTTCATTGCCATCTTCATCCACGCAGTAACACACAGATCCGCGGCACTGTACATGGGCAAAGCTGCCATCCAGTTTGCACCTTGGTACAAACCTCCCAGGGGCATTGTTCTTTGTAGCAGTTAAGTACTGTCTCTGACACTTCGTTTCCTTTTTATCTGTATTTACAAAATGGTGTTAAAAAGAAGCCGACAGTAGAGTAGTTTAACGGTTTCTTTTCAAAACAGTGCACAATTAAATTTATTACTAGTTCTCCACAATTGCAAAAGCACGCGTTAATAAAAATGTACGACAACAACAGCACCTGAAATAGTGGTCTGTATTTCATATGAACATTAAAAAAAAAAAACAGCTAAAAGTCGTAAGGAAGTTGGCTGCATACCTTCACATGCGGCTTTCTGAACGTCGCCCAAGATATCCTTTAGATTCTTGAATGAGGATATCATGATAACTTTTCCAGGATCAGATGCTATCGTCACAAGATCTGACTTTTTTGCCCCTTTTCCTACACCGATGGACCAAACGTCTACTCCCTTGTCTTTGAGAGGCTGAGAAGCCTTGTCCAGTGGAATATAGGGTCCCTTGACACCATTTGTTGTTTGGGCACCATCAGTTATCACGAAACAAACCTAAATTAAGGAGAAAGAAAGAGGTTTCTGTACATTGTCAAAGATTGTTTTCCCCCTTGGGCCTCTCGCATTTAACGGCCTTGCAAACGTTGGTTGAAAAAAAACAAAACAAAACAAAACAAAACAAAACAAAACAAAACAAAACAAACAAACAAACAAAAACAAAAACAAAAACAAAAAACAAAAACAAAAACAAAACAAAAACTGTCCTTTGTTCTTCATTTTCTTTAACTCCCACTTTCTTTAGTCGTTTTGTTGGCCTTTTTACGCTTTGGAAAGGAATAAAAAAATTAACCAAAATGTGTCAACGTCGAGTTTATCGTCGATTTGAAGAGTAAAAAGTTGTTAGCCTGAAATGTCAGTGGTCTCCCGTCCTCAGCCTAGTCCCTAAGCAAGGGACGATGTCTCTTACCCGGGGATTAGGCTGACATTTAGGATAGACTTTCAGAAACGTCCCTCATCTTGTTTGTTCATGAACCGCTGTTACTTTAGAAATGGTCTTAGGACATTTTCCTATCTTTCCAGCTGACCACGAAATGGGAGGTGATGACGTCACAAGTGGTACGAGCACAACGGTCCCTCATGACACTTTTTTTGTCGGGTTTAGCAGTCCAGGTTAAAAAAGTGAGACCCGAGAAACTAAAATGAAAACAATTCGCCTTCCCACTTTTGCTTCAAGAAAGAGTACCGCATTTAATCTGCCCGAACCCCTTAATCTTAATAAAAAGAGAAGAAGCATTTATTACGTTCACTCTATTGAGATGTAGGTTCGTTGTCGTTTCGACCGAGCCCACTTCAGTACCCAATTTTTCAGTAGCCTACTCACATTTTTAGCCACCAGACCCGCTTTGGTGGGTTGAGCTGACAGGATTTACCTTGACGACTTACATAAGACGCAATATTCGGTACTAAAATTAGCCATTAGCGCATGGTTAATACAACAGTAACAGGACATAATAAAATCGAGTCAGCACGTAATTATTTAGCATTTCATCCAGTCTGTAAGATGTAGGCTCCTGTGCAGAGGTTCTTTCGGTTTGTCTCGCACTCCTCTCCAACTTTGGTGGGGAGGAACGGTTGCAAGCCCAAGGAGCGTCTGCGTAAGAGACTGGTTATTTGATGGTGATACCTTTTTCACTGCCTGCCTCATTCCGCCCTTGTCACTAAAAATCTCCTTGTTTGCAAGTGCCAATGCTCTATCAATGTATGTAAATCCTCTTTGGTGTCTTATTTTGTCAACAAATTTGTGGAGCCCTGGCGCGTTAAGTTTGTCCCCTATCAGAGTGTTGAATCGGTAATCCACCACTGGCCTTGTTGAATAGGACACGGAGGCGATATGGGTTCCCTTGGGAGAGACATCAAATGCGTCAATTGCCTCCTTGATGAAAGCCTTTAGCAATCTCCAGTTACGACCACTAATGCTTCCAGAAGAATCGATCACAAACGCCAAGTCCACGATAGCTTTGCACGCTTCTTCTATAAATAAAGGATAAAGGGAATGCAAACTCAACTTAAACTTACATCCTTAAAACATGGTCTAGCTAGAAGACATTAACATGTCATTAAATGCTTTGACAGTTTAAGTTTCATTTTAACTAAGCTAAGACAAAGAGCTACACTAAAATAGGGTGACATGAATTGTTGTACATTTGGCAACAGGGAAGGGGGGGGGGGGGCAAGCGCTGTACATTTGCAGGCATGTACGTAAATGGACCCTCTCTAGTAGAACTGGATAAGGAACAATTTGGACTTTGTTGCTAAACAACTGAAGACCTTTTATCTTAATTGGGAGAGTTTTATAGCGTCAGTGTGCTCTTACAGATTCTAAGTTAAATTGGTTACATAAGTTGACATGCCTTCAATGTCCGGTTCGACACAAACTCGTCCACAGGACTGTTGACAACATTTCATGTCGCCGTCACAATCATGGTCAATGGAGCACTCGTGGCTGGGCTCGACACAGGTGGATGTGTCATCAGATGGAACAGGACATGTGCCCTTCTTGGCTGAAATTAGCAAAAAAAAGCTCAACTGTACAACACTACTGCAGTCAAACATTTCTAATACGGATGTGAGCAACATGCAAAAGTGTCGTTATTACGAAGTGTGCGTATTATAGAGGTCAGGATATGATGCCATTGTAAATCGCTTAACGGTATAAAGGTTCTATCACAACAAAACCGTCCCAAGCAGATGTTTGACGCCATTTCGCGATTTTCATGACAAAAGGGTGAAATTCACTGTGTTTAACAAACAAAATTGAACAAGGTTTGACCGTGGTTCGTTCTGTTGTAAACCGTGCAAGGAATGAAGGAAGGCACGAAACAAGGGAAGTGAGCAACACGTACCGCGGGCCAGGGTTTGCTCGTCACAGGAACGTGTGTGTGATTAAACTGTTACAAATTTCCCTCCTCCCCTGCACACCCCGAAGAGAAAATATTAAGTTTTCGAGTTCCATACCAAACGTGCGTTACTTGAACCAAATTTATTAAATGACGTTTGCATCATTACAGTACAACTAACATTTTATTATAAAAATTTTAAGAAATACCCCCTCCCTGCCCTGGGGATGATGCAAATTTTTTTGGCATCATCTTAAAACCAGTAACAAGCGCGCCTTTCTCAAGCCGTATTTCGATGTACATCATATATAGAACGCTATTATCTAATGTCATCTAACCTGGTAAAACAGGGTTTACACACTCTTTTCTACAACTCCCAGGACAGCACTCCACTGAGCAGCACCTTGTTCCAGATAGACAGTCATCATTTGTTAAACATTCATAGCTAGAGCTGCGTCGTATACAGGAGGAGGACTTTATGGGAGCAGGACATACTCTGTAGTCTGGAACTTCTGTTTTTTTAATACAGATATGAAAGAGAAAAGGTGTTACTGTTGATTTGTAGTCTTTAAAAAAGGTACCTAGCCTGTTTGCACATATTTTTGCACTCTTATTTACTGTGTGTATATTGGCTACTAAGTCATATTGAACTTCTTTGTCTTTAAGACTGAATATTAGAAACAGGGATACAGAACACATTATCCAGTCGAAGGGCTACTCCTGGGCGCATTTTGAACGCCGGGCCAAGGACAGAGGAGACTGGAGGAGTTTTGTCAGTGGTCTCTATGCTCCGAAATGGAGTAGACAGAATTCAGATCAGATCAGATTAGAAACAAACTCTTGTAGAACAGTTTGACATTAATGCTTCTACGTGTTTCAAATATCCTAATAGACAAGGATGGCGATGTCACAAGAAAGTGATTTGCGAGTCTGCTTGATTTATGAATGAAACAAGTGACAAAATCAATATAGATTTTCCTTTATCTTCTTATCTCTATTCATTATAGATTAGCAAGATGAATGATGCATAAAGAATATTCGGAATTCACTAGCTGCCGATCCCTGTAAGTAAGGTTACTAAAGCCTTACCTTTCCGTTTGCACACAGATTCACACTTCTCTTTGTTGAGAAAGTTGTTCGAATTCCCTTCGCAGCCACTGTACACAAATGGAAGGCATTCTCCAAGGTTGCTGTCAAAATGCCATCTAATTTTGAAACTTGAACAATTTCCATCTGCGCGAGGCTCGTCACAGAAGTCGGCTGCTGTGGGAATGGCTGTCAAGAGTGTCAGGACATTACATGTGAAGGAAAGATGAAAGATGATTCTTTAAACATGTTGGCAAGTTCGTTAGTGGAGTATTAATTAGTTGTTGCTAGTTTGTAAAAAGACGGTCAGTCTGTTGATCAAAGTAAATAATGACAAAAAAAAAATTTAATCAAAAAGGTTAATTCAAATTTAATCAAGAGCTGAATAAAACCTTAAGCAACTTTTGGTACGTTCACTTTTGTCATATTCATGCTTTTGTCAAGTTCGCGCCAACTTGAACATGGTTAATGCGGCCTCTTGGCTTGAAATGAATTTAATTCTAAAATTACTTAGAAGGGAAATGTTGCTTTCAGAACAGCAATAACAACAACAATAACAAATAATAATAATAATAATAATAACAACAACAACAACAACAACAACAACAACAATAATAATAAAAACAGTCCAAAACAACAGAACAACAATAACTGGAGTTTGCTGTCTCTTTGTACTACTAAAGCTACTAGGCATGCGCTATCACTATTTTGGAAGTTCCACAATTGACAAGGTTAGCCGTTTCGAATCAATGAAAAGTATTTATAATTGACTGTTGAGGTAAACGTACCTTGTATCGTTACATTCACCCGGGCCTCAACAACCTGATCATCGTCTGATCCACCCTGTGCAACGCACAAATACGTACCAGCGTCGTCTGTCAAGACTGGGCTTATCGTCAAAATATTTCCTACAGCGCGTACTCTGGATGAAAGTTGTTTACCGTTTGGTAACACCCATCTGTAGGAGGTGACTTTTCCTTCGATTCGACATGAAATGTTTCCTCTTTTTCCTTCACTAAGCTCTTGGTACACTCGGTGCCGAGGGCTCACTTTCAGGGCTGGTTCTGGAGAAACAAAAGTATTGAACAACATAAGAAGGAATTAGGAAACAATTCTGAATGACCTCTTCTGAAGGTCGACTCGTCTTAATCACCTTAAACCTGGGATTTGAAAGGAGCTTAGCGGCTAGGAGCTTAGCGGCTTGCGTTTAATCTAGGATCAGTATCAGTTATAGTTTTTAAGGATCAATGGTGATTTCTGTCAAATACTACTGACTTTGTTCGGCTCATCCTATGATATAAAACTGTTTTTTTGAATGGGTAGGATTGAAATTTTCTCGCACACCACTTAGGTCACCACTGAACGCCAATAGGAAAGCAAACTGGACTATTGCAGTTTCATGTTTATTGTCATCACCAACACAAATAATGCTGACCGCTACCAAGGCCCAGGTGGAGTGTAAATAAAGCAGCTTTAAGTGTAAGACTGAGTTGCTAAAAGAATAGTTTCTGCCTCACGAGCAACATCTGTCGGTGCTTAAACACCGTGCCTCCTTTTGTTACAGCACACACGTTCTGGGCAACACAGGATTGTCCCGCAAGAAACCCATGAAACCCATGTGGTTTTTTCCGTTTATGGGGCAAAATTGCAATGGACAAATGGCCCTCCTCCCAAGTGGCTCTTTGAGAAAAACAAAATTCGAGAAGAAATAATCGTCCAACTCACACGCGCATACGATTTAAAGTTAATTTCCCCTCTAATTCAACCGTAGACTGCGAGCAGATTCTCTTTTGGTCGAAAGTCCGTGGGGATGAACGCAAAACAAGTGAACGTGCGAGCGTGAGGTGCGAGCGTGACATACAGGCGGCGAGCGGGAAAGATGCGAGCCGCGAGTAGCGTGGGCGCCCTTCTTACGTCTCGCGGCTTTGCATGTCAGGTTCACACACTCATGTTGTTTTGCGTTCTTCCCAACGGATTTTCGAGCAAAAGGGAGACTGCTTACAGTCTAATTCGCCCGTAAATGTTTATCTTTGTTATCGTAAAAAAAGTGGCTACATTTCTTCATAAATCATGTGATAACACGAGTGTTCGCATTGAGTAACCAGTTTTCAACTATTTGTAAATTGGATGCCTATGTTTTAGATGGAATGCAGGGTAGAGTAAACTAGAAAAATACCTGTGGGAGAGGGTGTAGGAGGATCTGTAGCTGGAGGCTGAGTAGGGGGTATAGAACCACACCGGCCATCCTGCTTCTTTATCAATGTCTTATCGCCAATAACACAGGCAGTCCTCATCAACTCACAGTAACTTTTATATGTGATACCATCAGTACCACATACACGTTGAATGCGGCGATTAATGCAGCGAGGTGGGCACGCGCATCTGGGCCTGGATCCTTCAACGAAGCAAACCTCTCCATGACCGCATGTGATTCCTACGCAAGGATCTGTCAAATAAACCAGACATTTCTTAAAATTAAATGAGATACTAAGTGCTTAGCTCCCTGTTATATATCCTGTTATACATAGGTAGTACCTAGTTTCATAGCTAAGAAGTGAAAAGCATTTCCTGTTTTCTAGTCAACAAATAGATTATGAGCTCGAGATTTATATCGCGTGATAGTTGACGAGGGCGCAAGCCAACTATCACGCATAGAAATCTTGAGCGAATGATAAAAATATTGATAAGTTAATACAGATAGTGAATTTTTAAGCTCGATAATGAAATGTGAAGGTGGATTAATCAACATGACACGAGCGTGGGACAAAGAAAAATTCTGAGTCCCCAACAGGAATCGAACCCATGACCTCCCGAACACCGGGCGGACGCTCTATCCACTGAGCTACGAGAACTCATGGAGAGCAAGGCCATTGCTCACGATGACTTCGATAGCGTTGCTCCTAGCAGTATGCAGGACACCTGTCATATATGAATTCAGTTAAATGGCCTTGCTCTCCATGAGTAACCCGAAAACACTGACCCCCGGTCCGCGGATTACCTATGGACCGGTCCACGCACTCCCCCTATCGACCCCCTCTACGGAACACCCCCAAAATATAATAAAAATAATAAAAAAATATGTTTCAGTTACAGGTTGTCTAATAGATTACTCGTGACGGCGAAATTTCGAACGTTACGTTGTCCAAATGTAAATAGACCTGGATTCAGGCTCGGGTGTAATTTATATCATTACACATTGCCATTTCCTTTGCTGTGGCCATAAAGTATACGAAAGATGCATACGGGGAAGCCTCCGGGAAGCCTCGAAATTTGTATTATTTCCCCTCTGCCATTTTCTCCAGCCCATTCTCCCGTGGGTTCGTGAACTCGTTCCAGGCTTCACAATTTACTCAGCGGAATAACAGATACAAACAAGAATAAAACGGCCTAAAAATATGTCTTCCATAGCCAGATTGAGCCACGAATGGAAGGTAAGAACTCTCCTTCTTACCATCGGCATCTCCTTACGCTGAAAACAGCTTTTAGACATTTTTTTTTCGGGAGGGAGGGTGGGGTGTCAAAAACCCAAGTCTGTTACATTTGCACAGTGTAACACTCGAGAAATCACCGACACGAGTCTGAATCTGTAAGACAACCCATAAGTGAAATCTTTATTTATTATTTTTACACTATTTTAGGGTGGTCCGTAGAGGGGGTCCGTAGGGGTAGTCCATGGACAGGTCCGTAGGGTAGTCCGCGGACCCGGTCCGTTGTCGGGGTCCGTGGACCGGGGATCAGTGTTTTGGGGTTACCCGTTCGCGAGGTCATGGGTTCGATTCCTGTCGGGGATTCAGAATTTTTCTTTGTCCCACGCTCGTGTCATGTTGATTAATTCACCTTCAAATTTCATTACCGAGCTTAAAATTCACCATCTTTACTAACTTATCACTACTCACGATGACTTCGATAGCGTTGATCCTAGCAGTATGCAGGACACCTGTCATATGTAGGTCATGGGTTCGATTCCTGTTGGGGACTCAGAATTTTTCTTTGTCCCACGCTCGTGTCACGTTGATGGTAATTCACCTTCACATTCCGATAAAAATATTTTGTGTAAATCTACTATTCGTTAAAAACTTTATCTAAATCCTGTTCAAAGACACTTCGATAGGGCAAAGAAGCGGCCGCCAGTTTGTTAACCGCACACTGCTGTGCTTCTCACTGTCTACAACAGAGTAGACATTGAGTCAGTAGTGTAGCCATTAATCAGAGAACAGCATTCGTGATAGAACACTTGCACCACAAGTGGACGTTTGGGAGAACAAAGCTCCGTGTACTCCGTGTAGTTTTTTCGAGTGATTCTAAAACAGCAAGATAGGAACCTGAAGAAGGTGCTTTCTATTTTGACAGCTCTGTCAAAAGACACTCTTTTTTTCCCTTTTAGTTTTTGGTATAGTTGAATACTTGTTTTGTAGGCGAGAGTTTGATTTTGCTTTGGATTTTTTTTAATCAGGACTCCTTATGTCTTTTATGAGAGATGATCAGGTATAATAGTAAATATTACAACTTTATTTAACTGTTCTTTTTTCCAGGTTCAAAAAACCGGGCGGGTTGACAATGGACACCCCAAAGTAATAATCTAGGAAATCCACCATTCCACGTTTCAAGCGTGTGGTATGTCCGGAGAAAATTGCTACGAACATCATTTCCGTGGAAAATGAAGTGACTGCAAGAATCTCCCGTAAAAAGCGACGGTTTTCAAACC
This sequence comes from Orbicella franksi, assembly GCF_964199315.1. Lineage (NCBI taxonomy): Eukaryota > Metazoa > Cnidaria > Anthozoa > Scleractinia > Merulinidae > Orbicella > Orbicella franksi. Next base: position 22,904,035 of record NC_138154.1, read on the forward strand.
CTACCTTCTTTTTAATCTGAATATCGTCGAAATCAGAGAACTTGCATAAATCGTGCTGTAATTCGTTACCTTTATGTGAAGGTATTCTTGTCGTACAGTAGGTACCACAAGTGTGCAGGCAACATTGGCTCTGTCCAGGACAGTCCTTGTCCGAGGTGCACTTTGGCCCCTGTGCAGGACATGTAAGTGTTCGCCACCATTTACACGAGCGAGGTAGATTCGATTCACCAATCAATGCACCGTCAGGAGGGTTGTAAAAGAGACCTACGAGTAAAAGCGTTACATATCAGTCCTGAGAAATATTTCAAATATTTCATTTGTTTCAATATAAATAATGCAAGGCGTGAATTGTGATGGCGTAAACGAGTGTGACTATTGTACTTTGGGCTTATGTGTAACCACTACTACTGTACTGTCGTCGCATTTTGTCCGTGTTCAATAGTGATACCTTTGAATCTCACGACGTCTACCTCATTCTGAACTGTAATTAGCCGAGGATGTAGGCTCTTTGGAGTACCCAGCACGTGACCAGGTCATTCATAAGTGACCAAGTCAATCATAAGAATAGGTCACGGAAGAAAAACTAAAGTTATGGTGGTTTAGAAGCTTTTTAACGAAAATTTCCAAACGGCAAAGACATAGCTTGGCATTCAGCAAACAATTTTCTTACAATCGCGGATCTTTTAAGCCTTGAAGCACAATAATAATTCACATGTACTCATGAATGTATTCCGTGACAAATTTTCCATGATATCAATATTTATGTTCTCATTACTTTTGTTTGTTCCTATTACAGTTGACAGGTAATTGAAACCCTCCATTTGACCCCTTAAAAATATGCATAGTCGGTCTAGACCACCAACACAGTATAACAACGATTTTCAACCTGAGGTCTTTAAGATATTGGGTTTCCGCCCTCACACGACCCGTACCAAAATCTGCAATTTATAACCTTAGGCGAGACGAGAAGTCGTGCAACTCCGAGCCTTTGTCATGAGAGTTCCCCTCCCCCTGGTAAAAAGCATGTCAAGACCAAAACTGTCTGATTTCTATACCCAATCCCAGACTAAACTGCCTGAAAACCATACTCTTCACAGCGGCACATACCTATATAGCTTATTTATGATGTACCCCCAGGTGTTAACTTGGAGATTTACGTAGTGAATCTCTGACACCTTGTGCTTAGTACATGGTTTACTACACTAAGAACTTTGACCAGAACAAGTAAGATTCCTTAGCGTACTGGTCACTTCAAGTTATTAACTGATCTGACTGACTGATGGAAAGGAAGGAATTTGACAAGGAGGGAACACATGACAGCCTAATGAACACCAAAATGTAAACAGGGTCATTCCATTGAATTACTCAGGTATCGAATGTGATCGATAACCCATAATAGCTGCCCAGGGTTAGACAGTAATCTTTTAAATGGTGTTAAAATTTCCTTTTTTCCTATTGGTTGATAATATTGGTTATCTAGTTGTTTTATCTTGCGAAACGTATTGCATTTTAAAGGACACCAAAAGACAAAATTTTAACATTTCCAATAAATAACCTACTAAATTTCGCTTTTCATTTCCCAATTAATTGTTGGCCAACATAACAACCATTCACACCTCAGGAGCTCTCAGAGAGGAATTTTGTTAGCATCTAAGACTTTTTAAGGTGATTTTTTTAAGTAAAAGGTTATGGGAGAGATTTCTATTTTTAGTACAGAAAAGGCATATTTCGTGATCTGTTGCGGACCCGGTTACTTTTATTTTTGAAAATTTTCTATCTCTAAATCATTCATGACGATGCACTGATCTCGATCTCAACAAGAATTTCACTAATGCGTCACACTCATAGTGTAAACATTTTTGAGACCGCACGCCCTTGTACTTTTATAACGCTAATCTAATACTCTCTCCACAATAAATTGCGCGTATTCCAAGATTTTAAGGCATTTCCTTTCTCTAAGGCGATACATTATATAATGGATATAACCCTCTTTGAAGAAAAATCCTTAAAAGTTACTCAACTAGCATTGGCCACCATCCAGAGTAACAATGGAGGTGATAATTAATTGGAGATGGTTCTTGATATGGATTTTATAAGTGTTTGAAACTTTGTCTGCTTTAAGGCTATCCTACATGTATATGTATTTGTTGTGTATATAATTCTCTCATTTTCAGGTTGATAACATCGTTTGAGAAGCTAAAGTAAGCAATGATAATGATGATGATGATGGCTTCTCCATCGCCGATCGCTACGCCGCGAACGATAGAGAGAGTAGCGCAGTGTTCGGCGTGGGATCTAGGAGAAATCAACAGCTGCCCGCAAATGATAGCCTAAGGACCAGGGGCTTGAGTAACAATAAGGAGCGTGTTGGAGCTGTGTGCGAAAGCGGAGAACACACTGCGGTGTTTTTATCATTGAGCAAAAATAACTGTCTGCGAAGTGCTTAGGAATCAGGAGTAGTCATGAAATAACACATGGACAATACTTGTGCAAATTCGTTGAACTCTGCTCATTGTCCTGTCCTGTTGTGAGACTGGGAGCTTTAGCTGGCATGGAGTCACCGGTCCCTAAAGCTAAGTAGAACATGGCATTGCCAAATTGAAATGCTATGGCGCGGTGTTCAATTTCCAACCAGTTTGTTTTCTCCTCCCTTTTCAGTTTACTTTCTTAATTACGTTCTTTCATTTTCCTTCCTTCTCAAATTTGATGTTGAGGCCCATGACCGAAACAAGATGTTGACAGACGTTCCTTTGCTTGTCACGCAACATTCTGAAAAGAGTGCTTGAGCGCGCGTGAGAATCTTAAATCAAAGGCTTTTGAAGCCACAATCCAAACCCTGCTACGTTAAAACAATTAGCATCAACTCTTATGAGCCAAAACAGGAAGCGAAAAAAAAAAAAAAAAAAAAAAAAAAAAAAAAACACATGACAGAGGAAGAGGAATTAATTTTCCCTTGTTTCCGACCGTAAACGAAAACTATGTTGCTTTGCACAACATGACCCAGACAGAAGAGATCATCGTATACAAGTAAACAACAGCGCATTTATAGCGGCAACTGTTTCATATAGCGCTTTAACTCATTCCTTCATTATCTTCAGCCGTAATTTTAAATTAATTTGAGTCGATGTGCTACCTCACCTTCACAGTTGTCGCATTAAGTTGATAACAGACGCATGCCTCAAAAATTAAAGTGACTTTTGGTGCAATGCCAGACAACGAAATGACGAGAAGCAAACAGGGTGTGTTAAGTCTGCAAGCAATTAATATAAAAAATCCTGCTAGTTCGTATATAATGACAGCATAGCGATCGTTTCACACGGTATTTTTAACTTAAAGGTCGCTTTTTGTCCGAAGTTATTTGCAACCTCATCATGTCTATAGCGGCTCCCTCGTGTGATAAGTATTTATTACCAACGGAAACGGTTTTAGCAAACATGTAGAGTTTCTTCTTCTATCATCATGTATTTATAAAATTGCGTGCAAAAGAGAAGCTGAAACGAACACACATCTGGAACGGAAAGGTCACGCGATAGCAAAAGACATATTCAACTTTTTGACGGGAGGTATAAGTTTTAAAAACGACTGTCGAATCGAATCCCTCTCGATTTGCCCACCAACACGTTCAAACGGCAACTGTATAACACCCAGCCAGCCAACATCTGTGAAATAAATCCTCTCCATTTTATTGGTCTCAGTAGACAAATGTAAACATTATTTTTTAACTTGGCGTGTTTTCTTTTGGGATCCTAGCAAATTGTTTTTCAACAGATCAAAGTAAAATGCTACAAATAAAGGAGAATGAGGGATGGAGCGATAAATTCATATTGTAGGGTCGGAAATAACCGACGTTGCTTTTTTCGATTGACTTCATGCTATACAGTGGCCCAAAGGTGTTTCCACGGAAAAATCTAAAAATTGCACGTTCCGATAAAGATCTTTTCTTTTATTCGAACGTTCACGTAATCCAGCCTTATTTTCGATCAAGCTACTCAGAAACAGAGATCCAAAAAAGGAAAAGAAAAAAGGGAAAGGAACGTCGACCTTTTAGATTTGTGTTTGCTTCCGATATCTCCAGAAGAACATTCTGAACGCCTTTTGAAATTCGCAGAATGCGCGTATACGTCACGCAATAACACAAGAATGAACAACTGCCTTCATTATGCAATAAACGTTCTTTTAACGATAAATGACAATTCTGTCCACGTCTACTAATCAAGATGAAATATTCCATATAGAGCTGTATTTTTTTCCTCGTTTAAATCCCATTGAACACGCTGTGTTCGAATCTGACCCGTCACGAGCATGCGAATTGACAACCACGCGTATTAATCTTTAAATCCTGTGCGGGAGTGCTTTGTCGATGAATCTGGACACTGTATCTCTTTACAATCCAATCTCACAAATTGAAGTAAACATAACGAGAGAATGCTCCTGTCTGCGCTATTGTATCAAACCATCTATATGTACAAGTTAAAAGTTTGGTGCACGAAAAGTGAACAACAAAAGCAAGAACACAACGTTTCCTATCACACTGCCACAGCTTTGTCAGCAAGATCACTCACTGCATGTGTGTGTATTCCCGGCATTAAAATGAACCAACTAGTTCTATAGAAGTACCTGAAACCGCGTGAAAGAGCGCGTAACACAGAAGTATCGCCACCAAATCCCTCATCTTTGAGACATGAAAATCCATCATCCACAATTTAGACCAATCATCTCTTGGAGGGTCGGTCGCGAACTGCACCGTCGAACAAACAAGAAAGGAGTTTTATTGACGGCTTTTTTTGCCTAAGATCAGATTTCAATTTGACACCTTAAGTTAAAGGGGAAACATGTGACACGAAAAGTGCGAGGGATAGACCATTTTTCTTTTCGGTCCTAGCACGCTATGCACACCATAATGCATGCATGTACATGGACTACATTTCCAAACACCCACCAGTAACACCTTTCCGTGAGAGAAGTTGCTAGTTTGAGCTCTTGAACGAACTGAAGAGAGAAGCTGAGATGTTCCCCTAGGGGCCTAAAGGATTGGACATTGACCCCCGTCCATAACCCCATCTTTCCTCAAGACGTTCCCACTAATTTTTAAATTCCCCTTTCCTCAGGGGTTAAAGATTCAATCAACACGGGGGCGATCGTTGCAACATCATACCAAAGTTAGTTGGAAAGTGTGCAGGCTCGCCAGCGAAGGGTATTTTTAATTTGTGTGGTAACGAATGAAGGTTCACAGGCATTGTGCGACACTGAGACATTGAGAACTTTTTACGACACTGAATTTGAAATCATCTTTAGCAGAATGATAGTCTATGTTCTAACCAATAAAGTTCTACGAAAGTGTCTGTGCCAATACAGTGATTGTACTGTGAAAGTATGCACAATTTTAATTAGCGGAAGTCACGTTCTCAGCTCGATCGCATTACAGTGCCCGTGGAGCCCAGTGGCACCACCGATAACTTAGTAGATAACCTATCCTGTCTTAAAACCAGTCTGCATTCTTCGTTCGTAAAGAAATGTGCATACTAAGGCCATCTCTACACGAAGAATCTATCATCTGCTGTTTTAAATCTTGTCGGCAAGTAGTTTACTGTGAGAAAGTGGGTGTTAATATGGACTCCAAACAAAAGACTGTCAGGCGTCCAGGCGACTGCTTGATGCATTCTTGGAGATATCTTGAAGTGACACTTTTTTACAGCGCGACCTCACGTGATAACCTCTCAAAATCCTGACACAGATCTTCCCCCTCGAAAATGCCATTTAAAACCAAAAGTTCATAATAATTATAAACTGCCAGCAAAAAAAAAAAAAAAAAAAAAAAAAAAAAAAAAAAAACACATCTCGTAATTCAACTCTCGCGAAATGGTTTTCATTTGCAGCGGCATGTCTTGAACTTCAACTATGGGCTCCTTGCTTTGGATTCTCACAAATGCGTCTTTAGTGTCTTAGTGAGATCGTGCTGGCGCGGGAAGCTTACCGTATATCACTGATATCAACTTTGACACCGTGAGAGGTATCGCGACTTAAGCTGTTTTGCAATCACTTGGAACACAAGGGTTGCTGTTTTGTAAAGACCGTTCGAACTGTTGACAGAAATTCCATGAGAGCAACTTTCATCAGGAAAGACATCAGTTACAAGGACACAGTGAACGAACAATAACCAAATTATAAATTAATAGAGCGATTGTGTTTTAACGAGATGCAGAAGTCTGGCCTGACAGTATCAAGAAGGCGGGACGAGGGTGTGGGAGGGGCGAGGGCTGAAACGATCAGAGATCCGATTTGCTGATCAAAGTTACAAAGAAGGTTTCAAAAATAGGCACAAACGGCTAGTTATTTTCTTTTTCTTTGTACCGATTACTGTTTTGATCACATTATTTTACTTGACCTGGGTGGCTGATTTAGGATTTAATGTAACACGAGCAATAATTTTTTTTTAATTTATATAGCTTGTAAACAAGATTAAAATGCCATAATATATAAAATGCACAGCACGAACAAATGAAATCGGATCTACAGCTTGAGTTATGTAATCTTTATGTCTGCTTTTTGTCAAAGATTCTGATAATTTTTTTCCCAAAGGACAAGCGCAACAAAACGTAAAAAAGAGTTCCTACTGTGAGGCTACCTGTATTCAAGAACGAGAGTCGGGGGTACTCTGCAAGGCAACAAATGTAATCACGTTCAGCCATCCGTAATACAGAGGATGTCATTATTGTAATCTGTCGATTGCAGGAGTCGTCACTTGACGGAGTGAGATACGTTGTTTCTTAGAAAGATGATGATCTTTTCACGACGCATGGTACATTGTCAGCATATTTGAGATGGAAATTTTTTCATCCAAATCAGATGTTTCGGATCAGGAGATGTCCGAATAAGGTATTCAACTGGTCCTCTAACTAGGACAAAGTCGAATCATTCCCTTATTTTCCTGGCAATCTGGAATTTTGATTTAGCTTTAATAAAAACTTTATGGACCTTTATTCACCATATGGAGCCGCCTTTTCGATAATCACGCTATGTTCAGCATTCCTGGTACCTAAAACACCCTGCAGTAACAAGCAAACAGACAAACAAACAAACAGACAAATAGACAACCGTACAGACAACACGAATGAACAGTATGTATGCTCAGAGATGAATAATATTACACCCAGCTCAAATTCCAATATCGTTCTCAGAGGTTTTCTTTTCTGGTTCTTTATTTGCCACAGGTTTTTACTGAGCAAGACACCGTGGTCAATGAATTGGCCATTGCTCCGTCTTTACTGCAAGGATCCGTAAGGAACAGTCTGTGTAGTATCCAGGCCTACTTAAGATTTTGGAAACGTGAGAAAATGAGGCGTTTCACTGGATATATGATAAGCAGCCAGTTTAACCTCTCTCATTGCATGTGGTCTATTTTATCTGAGCAAATAGACTTATAACATAATACTCATTTCCTATTTACCGGAGGAACACAATGTACCTTGTAAACAGAGGTGTTGAGTTCACATATTTTCAAGTAATTAGCAACGTAATAATTGATCTAGTTTGTTGATAAAGATCACGCCACCATACCACATACAGTCAGCATGCAAGCATGCATGGCATTGGATAAACAGGCAAAACTATTGTACTGCGACAGGGGTCTCTTTATGCACCCCCCTCATCCCCCGTGCTCGTGTATTTTGCTTCCTATAGTCCCAACGCTTCGAGTAAGACCTCGAGAAGCCTCTCGTTTTTCTTAGTCCAAAAACGACCTTCGCGCCGCCATGCATAAGATACAGAAAAAAATAATTCGCCTTATGACTTTCCCGAAATATCGAGAATCTACGAAACCCCTATTTAAGCAACTAAGAATACTAGGTATATTTGAGTTAAACACGTTTTTGGTTAGTCTCTTTATGTAATTACAAAGAACAAACGTATTACCAAAAAATTTTCACAATTACTTTTCACAAAATAGAGATCTACACCATTATAACAGAGGATCTGCTAAAAGACTACACATGGATTATCGCAGAACAAATTACGGGAAATTCTCGCTAAAAACCATAGGTACCAGAATATGGAATGATCTACCTGACGAAGTAAAGAACTCGCACTCATACTATAAATTCAAAAGGAAAATGAAATTGATCTTACTCAACAACTAATTGCTCGACTGTCTTAATTTTAGTTACATAAAAAAACTTGCATTAAGTCTTATCATTTTTATGGCCGTGTTATTATCAGCTCTCCGTTAGATAGATATGTAGTAGAAATTATAAAACTGCAATAGATGATCGTCAAGAAATGTTTGTAAAAACTTGCTGGGATCTCCTGCCAATAAAATCAATACCATGTATTAACGAGAAATGTAAAAGGAATGAAGCGGAAAATAAATTGACTTGAATTAAATTGATATTTTTCCTGCCCAAAAACTTCGAGTCATTGCGAGTGCACTTGTTATGACCACTTCCGCCTCTGGACTTCCATAGGATTGCGTGACTGTGAGTGAGAGATGATGAGTTTTTTCCACACTATCCTCAACTCATTTGGTTACCAAATTTATTATCTTCTCCGATGCAGGACAATCTTTACAGCGTGACAAAAATTGATACAAATGAACCAAACATTTTTGCCAAATGTAGGTTGAGTTTGCTGCTGGTTTCTTCAAGTTAAAGTTTAATAGTTAATAGTTTAATAGTTCTTCTTTGTTTAACCGCCCTTTCCGGCCATGTTCATCGCTAGGGGAAGTCCAGCGCGGGGGTGTGATTGATAGTAGTATTAATGCATTGTTCTAGAATGTCATAGAAAACGAGACACATGCGAACAGACTGATTTTGCATTAAAAGCTTAGAGAAACTCGCACGCTCACATGTAGTCGTATGTAACTCCCCTTTAAATTGACAAATCAACGACAGGCAAGGGCGTCTGAGAGAGGACACATAATTATTTTTCGTTAATTCAGTTTATGATTTTGTCGTAATTCAAGCACACGTAACGCCCTCCGGCTGCCTTTGCTTGTCGGCGGCAGTCGAGGAAAGTTTTAGCATTTTTTGGTGAGTAATAAGGAAATCGTGATATTGGAGAGGGTACCGTCTCTGTCAGACCATGACAACTGTTGTAGCCACTAATATGCTTTTGAGTAAAGAAAACTTTCAGTTGCGTGCATCTCTACTTAGTGTTGCTCAGTCCCTCAGTGCTTTTGTTTCTTTCTCACTACGAAATCGGAACAAAAGAAAAAATGATAAATAAATTTGTGTAAGATTTGTTTCATGTCAAGGGTCAGTATGCTCGCAAGCCTGTAGCTCACTGACGTTACAATCACACTAATATGCCATACCAAAGGTATTCCTAACAGTCGAAAGATATTTCTATAAACAAAAACCCATTTCATTTTCATTAAAAAAAAGACATTTCTCGAATAATATGATAATGATGATATAACAATAGCAATCTCAACTACTGTTCGTTTTATTCTTTGAATATATACCGATGGGGGTAAGTTAGGGGTTAAGTTAATCAGTTTCTAGCACTTCTTTCAGCTGGTTGTGTCTGAGGAAAGTTTTGCTCGCAAAAAGGGTGGAATACTCAACATCTTGTCAACATAAACATTGGAGTTAAACTGTGAAATCTCCTGCGGAGATGAGGTTCAGACAATGAAGAGTTGTTGGAACTTCGGAAGAAGATATCGAGCACGGCTCATCATGGTTAATAGAGGGGAATGGTCATGAAGCCCGGCAAACATCAAAGAAGCAAACAAAGATGCCAAGATTTATGTTGGAAGGTCCACGACCGCGTACAATTTTTTGTTTTGCACTCATGCACTATGTATGAATTACGTAACCAAAACGTTTCTATTGGTTAGTTTCTCGGTCAGATGTAAACAACTATTGTGTTTTATGTACCGTCAAGGTCAAAAACGCAAACAAAAATACACAACAAAGAACTTTGTCGGATTTCATAACCATTCCCCTCTATTAACTTTGGGCTCATGTAACTCCTGTTTGTGTAGCAGTAGTTAAGCTGCAGTGTGAAACAGGACAATTGAGATTTTAGCTCACAAAAAGACGGTAAAATAAGCAATGGTGCAGTAATGGGGTAACCATGGAAAAGTCAATTGCTTTAAAATATGTCTACCGGCTATAAAAACGCAAAAATTGGTGCAAAGAGGTCGATTTGGCATGAGAGTGTAATGAAATGTCACTGAGTCAGTAGACGGCTGAAGTTAAATGCTTACAACAATACAAGCAGGTTTTTTTTTTTTAGTCACGTACTTTCTAACGGCCACTCTCTGTCAGCACAAATTACGAAGCAGTTTTTATTAAGAAAACGCCTAAAACCGCAGGCGATAATGTTCGCTCAAAATTGAACAGACGTAATAGGTTTTAAGGCTGGGCAGACAAAAATGATTGATACATAGCGGCAACGGGCTGTCGGTCCCAGGCAAACAATTTTAGTTTATTTTATAATGTTTCCTCATCATTCCGGCACGCTCTTATCCACGGAGCAAAACAATCAATTATCCAATCAGCGAGTGAATTCGGGTCACATGGTGCGAGAGATGTTTTTATGAAATTCTTTACGATTGTAATCTAAATCGCGATCAGCGATGATTTGAATGAAATAGTCATGAGTCTACTTTCGTTTTATTTACTGCCCGAAATTGATGGATTGCAGAACGAGAAAAACGGAAGTTATATATATATTGCTTGGCCAGGAGTAAATAAACAATGGTCTCCATTTGGGGTGAAAATATGCTCGGTTATTTGTCCGCAGACGGACAAATATCTGTTCCTCAAAGCTCACATTTCCTTCCTCAGCGACTCAGACAAACTGTGAGCTTTGAGGAACGAATAATATCCGCGGACAGATATCCGAGCATATTTTCGCCCCAAATCAGTGGAGGCTTTTGTGATTATTCTTCTTCAAATGTCTCCCACAAATCGCGCAGTTTTGAAAATTGAGGAATATCACTCTGGTATCCCCCAGTTTTCAGTCACGTGACACGTTTAGACGCGAGCGAAAACATTTGATGGATTATACCTTGAGATAGGCGCTCTTCTTGACCCTTCTTCTTGCTCGTAATGTGCAAAACGAAACTTTTGCAACTTTTGTTCAGGTAAGTATTAGATAAAGCGATCAATCACATTCATGTAAGAACTGAGGTCAACTATGAGCTTAGAAGGCCAAGCGGAGACGAGGCAGATTTGAGGGAGGAACGAGCAGTTGTTTCAAGCAACTACAAGGAGTTCTATGAATTGGCTTGTTCCTCCCTGCTTGCGCTTAATTTTAGCCAAATCTATTCTACTGCCGAAGCCAAAGCATCGAAATTTCAAGATCGCGTTTCATTTAAGCTGCCGATAAGAAGTTCAGAACTAACAGATTTTAATGACACATTCAATAAGTACAAGTGCTTCTTAGCTTAGTTGAAATAGCTGAAATGTCTCTGAAAACAGTAAACAATGGGTCGAGAACTCATGAATCAGTAATCACAAAAGTATACGAACTAGCACTTTCCAGATTGCACGTCAGTAAAGAATGTCTGTAGACTTCGTTTAACTCTCTGAACTCTCGGTCAGAGAAACACAATTCAAATGAACGTACGACGAGTGTGGTGAGACTTTAAGAAGTGGCTCTTTTAGTATCTTCGTCTTGTGTTTTTGCTTCTAGCATTTCTCCAAATTTTTAAAATCCGAAATTTTGGCAACATTCTTTCCAGGTTAAATTAAATATACTTTGAATATTCTTTTTGATCACTTTTCGTTCAGGCCGAGAAACTACAAGAAACTACAAGTGGTTTTCCTGCCTCAGCAAAATAAACGGATTGGTTTAAATTGGTCTGACGATGGACCGTGAACCGATTACCTGTAAGGCCGACAATGCACAAACGGCTATCGTTTGGCTCGCAGCGCTCGCCGTTCAGGAGGCCGATTTTCCATTTGACCGCGTATATTTCACAATTATTCCGGCGAGCGCGCGTTGGATACGAGATGATAGGTAGCCCATAATTATCTCACATCCAACAAAAGCAAAGTGGAATAACTGTATAATTGAAAATGCCCCCAACATATAGAAAACTAAAATTAAATGAAAATAAATGGTCTGATAACGTCCCCAAATATTACGCGTGCGCATACCATATTTGTAGAGTACGATAAAATGGTTCATATACCATGATGGCTAAGCCAATAAAAAACTCTTGAATTGCATTATCCTTTGATCCAGTTTCTAATAGATAAACAATAGCTTCCATTTGGCGCGAAAATATGCTCGGATATTTGTCCGCGGACTTTACCTGTTCCGAGAAGCGAACAGTATTCCGAGAGCGTAGCTCGAGGAAACCTGTCAGCTTTGAGGAACAGATAATGTCCAAGGACAAATGTCCGAGCATATTTTCAAAGTCAAATGTAGGCTATTGTGTTTCTTATCCTTCAAATATTTTCCGCAACGCGCGCAGTCTTGAAAATTGGGGAATGTTATAGAATATTTCCCAGTTTTAGATAGGGAATATTCAGTCACGTGACGCGTTTAGACCAATCGTGCGCGAGCGAAAATATTTAATGGATCATTATAATGATTATTATCGTATCGATAACAGAATTCTCGATTGTGATTAGTTTTGTGCGCCGCTATTTGTATTCACGTGGGTGTCGAATTACACCTTTTTGTAACTGGACACCTGCAATTGGATACCTTGGAAATTTGATGTTCTCAAAACTAGTATATTTGCCCTCGAAGTTTGCTTCTCGGGCAAATATTTGTTTTAGGAGCATCAAATTTTCGTGCTAGTTCCTCGACAGAAACACTCTATTGTTTAATCAGTGTGCAGTGTGAAGTCGTCTATACGGAAATGGGGTCACTTTTTCGTTTTTCCAAAGTTTTCGAGGAACATTTTGATTCAAATCGATAAATTAGAAATAGGACACTTGTGGTTTCCTGACTAGCTTTAGAACACCTGCAGTTATAGGAAAAATGATGCACGCGAGCACACAACTGAGATTTTTAATGATAATTTTATCCGAGCGATCAGTTCTAAAGACGCGAAATTTGATTAATTATACGTCGATAAATAATTGGAAACCCGCCATTATTCGAGGTATATTTTAGTTAGATTTCTACTAAAACAATTAGATTATTCGCTCTTGATTGCTATGAGGTGATAGGCGATTCGGCCTTCGGCCTCATCAACTATCACAATCTCGAGTTCAGGATCTAATTGTTAATTAAAAACTTACAAGTGGTCGTACAGTGCTATGCAAAAGTTGGAAATCAACTTCGAAGAAATTCTCGAATTTCGGGGCTTTTTGAGGTAAATGGAAAAAATCCAAAAACTCGGAGGCCCATTGCTTATATTAATACGAAATTTTGCTTGGCTTCGTAAAATTGTTATGACGAAAGTTCATGATACCTTTTATACATAGATACTATAACTTTTGTCAAAGTAAAATCTTCATATTACATTATAATAATAAGAGTAGTTTAATCATAATAATATAATATGTATATTGAGTACCCTGCAAAATTTCATTCGAGAATTAACTTCAGATCTTGAAAATTCATCTTCAAGTTTTAGGAAATTCGTTCGAAGGTTTGAACATTTGGCAACGAAATATCGCTTGCGTTGTGCATATGTTGTGAGTAAAATTAATATGATAAAACTACGGGAAAGAACGCGAAAAAAAAAAAGTTTGTCTGACAGAATAGATCGTTTTCACGTGACGTCGTCACTTTCTAAAATCCAAAACTAAAGAGCCACCAAAGTTTTTATCCTCGTCAGGCATAAGAGGCAGTATATTTATATCTGTTTCCAATTTCACAGCTCAATAACGTGCTTCGTTTGGAATCCAAAGCATTTTGAATTTCAGGGTTATGGAGGTGCGTGACACAAGGCTACGATCGAGTTCGTCGAAAAATATATACTTATCTCGTGATTTTGAGCCTTTTTAGAAGTTACAGCATTACGAAAAGTGCTTATGTAAGTGCTTGTTTGATCAGTACTGATAATCAGTCGCCTAGATAGCCAAAGGAAGTTCCAGATGTTTACACTATTTTCCGGCCGCCAACATGGCGTTTTCATACTGGGCTCTGTAAATATCTGCGAAACATTTCGACGAATATCTGAAGTTTGGCGAAACGCGCAGGCCTTAAACTTGGAGAGGTTTCTTATTTAGTTATCTTCTATAACATCATAATTTCATAGCTTTTTCCAAAGGATGGTTCTCGATTTATTTTTTTATTGCGTGACAGTGAAAACGATCTATACTAAGGGAAGTGACAAAAAACTGTTTCATACAAGCGAGACATTTATTGTCTTTCCCTCGGCCAAGAGAAGCGCCTTCGACTGAAAAGCGAACGTGATACTTTATCTTGGGGGTAGCAATATATACCGTCCACCAGAACATCTCTCTAGAACGACTTAGGACTGATTTCAGCGCTAAATTGATGGCACGTCCGTGAGAAAAGAAAACATGTGCAATCTGTCCTTGTTTCTAATCTTTAGCCTTTTTCTTCCTCGCAGAAAATCGAATACCAGTGCTGAGCCAGCGAACGTGTTCAAGTCTATTGTAGTTAACCGGCTACCTATATTAAGCAGACACCTCCGATTAAGGTTTTCTATTGTAATTCTTTCTATTGTACGGCTATTGTACGGACTACGATGAGCAAACACTGTAACCTTTTTTACGACAATAGTCCTAACTTGACTCCAGTCCTCTCTACCGAGATGGTTTTCAGAGGTCTCATCTATACTCAACTTTAATATCTGGCAGTTTTAATATATGAATATTTCATATTTCTACATTTACGAGTATATTACGAAATTATTAGCTTGAAAAATTCAAAAATTCAAGTTTAAAAGTGATTCGAACCATGACTTCTCCGATAACCATACGGTTCTGACTGCTTTACTGAGCTATCGTGCCAACTGGGAAGCACGAAATGGCTGTGGTACCCTTTTTGCTCTTCGATGTCCTCTTGTTTCCCCCATTATCAATGAATTAATCATTTCCCGAGATTCTAAATGATGTCGTGACAGGAACTGGTAACGCCAACAATCTCATTACGGCCGGATACTGTAAAATAATACATCTTGCGGTCGAGGTCTCGCCAAGCGCATAAACACGGTGGAGTCTAAACGAACGACTATGATGTGCCAGTTATTTTCTCTTAAAAGTTTCGCTTTTCTGTCGTTATTAGCGTTCAATTATGACCTCTCTGTAGGTAAGTACCATGGATTTAATATGATCTTCGTTTGGTGAGGATAAGCAGTTGTTTAAATAATTTTCCGAACGGCAGGAGAGAAACAGTTCTTGGGACGTGAATTTTTATACACGAAGAATAATCGGCCATTCATGATTAGACAGAAACGTGTAGCAAGCTCCTAGAAAGTACTACATTATGGAGTATGGAAAAACCGAAAATATATCAGAAAACAAGAAATAAGACAAGTACATCAGACTTGGGAATAAGACATGAAACTGTTTACTGGCTGCCCGGTGGATTGTTGTTTAGCGGCTGAAAGTATAATCTCCCTAGCTTATTATGTTTTTCTCATTGACATACTTATACTCTTATATACCACAAAACAGTAATCACATTCTTGAACCTTTGGTAGAAAGCTGGTACAAACTACTACACCAGCTTTTCAATCCGAACGGTCATATTTTTTCGTTGTTAAAGCTATAAAGGTCTGTTTTTGCCGAACCGTCGAAATCACAGTGAGTTTTCCTCGTATCACGCAAGCCCGAATTTGTTTCTTACATCAAAGATGTATCCAGTTTAATTAATCCCAGTCTAGTTATGTCTATCTTAAAGATATTTTCAATGTTTTGTCTGGTGTCCAGCGACGGTTCTATTCTTACACATTGCATAACTTGAAAATAAACTAGACGCAAAAGACAACCCAAGTACAGACAATACTGTATACCCTGATCAGTTATATTAACCCCCGCAGCACCAACGGGAACCATTTTGCTAACTATTGACGTATCACTGTTGAACAAAAGTTTCCACGGTTTCACGGGTGTACTCTGGTTAGTGGTAAAAAGTCCTTTTTTTTGATGAAATCAAGAAAAAAGAAAAAGGTCAAGAACTTTAAAACTGACCACCAACGACTGTCATGGAAAAATCATGATACCTTCTAGGCTCTCTATAGCGACCTAGAGAAGACATTTTTGGGGCTCATCTCTTTTACAATTAACCGATTAACCTGGAATTAAAATCATCCAGGTTCTCGGTAAGTCTTTACTAGTATGTACTAAAGATCTGTGTCTTCTGTTTAATAGTGTCTGCGGTTTTCAGTACCCCTCTCACTCTAATCGTAGTTTTAATATGAAACGGCTGCGATTGATTGTCGGTGATTGTTTTCGACCTCGAATTGATTAGAATATTCTTAGAAGAGCCCTAGAACCTTCGACCTGTGAGTTGGCGTCAACTCCTTGTTACCTACTTGTAAGAATTTGAGTCATACGATAACTTTCATTAGGCTGACATTAATTTTAATGAAAACAGGATTTCTATGGAGATGATTATGCCACTGTTT
The DNA here is from genome assembly GCF_964199315.1 of Orbicella franksi. Lineage (NCBI taxonomy): Eukaryota > Metazoa > Cnidaria > Anthozoa > Scleractinia > Merulinidae > Orbicella > Orbicella franksi. The sequence goes on from NC_138154.1 coordinate 22,920,542, forward strand.
GTTTATTTTCTCTAGTGAAAAAAGTGTGCGGTCTAGTCACGTTCCAAGGTTATTGACTTTCGTAGAAAATTCAATAATCGCTGAATGAAATGTGCTCGTCTAACGCATATTTCTGGCTTGGATCTCCACAAAGTTATAACCGAGCCTTAAGCCTACAATAGATTTAAAGATGGTCATTGATCGATGTATTTCACCAATCGTTTTGCCCTTGGATGAATATGAAGAGTAACTATTTCCAAAAGGTTTCAACCAAGTCCAAAACAAACAACATTTCCTTTGCCCTTATATTGTTAAGGAGTCAGATAATTAAAATGCCAAAAAAAAAAAAAAAAAAACCCCTCCAACAAAGCGATATGTTTGTATCAAATTCTTAGAATGTAAAGGTGTCAAAATAAATGCACAATAATCTGTATTCGACATTGGGGCTAAGAGGGTCGAGAATGGAACGTTTTACAAATAAACAAGATATCTACCAAGATATCTACCAAGATATCAGAGGAACCGAAGAAAAAAGTTTACGTGGTGTTTGTTTTCTTTCTGATGTGACCTTTTAATGGCTTTGCGCTCATTCATATGAACGTTGGTGAAAATTGAAGGCTTTAGAAGCATGCTTCTACTTGCCATTGCACAACCTACAAGGGACTTATTGACCAAGTGGTCTCTTTTATCTCGGCAATCATTTTTCGTACTTCTTTTTATTTCCTCACGCACATCAGAAGGTATTGCTTTGTTGCTTTGTTGCTCCTCTCATGATGGGACTTTAAAGGCTGTCTGTTGAGAGACTGTTCAATTCTCGTTTCGTGTTACCCTGTTTGGTCTGTCTGTAAAGTATGAAGCTATTTGTGTTTCATAATCAAATAAGTCATTAATCTTTTCTGACCCTATACGTATTAAATTAATGTCACTTGACTTTTCAAGCAAAGGGAGGGACAATTGAAAAAATCTACTGCTTTTGACGTTTTATTCGGGTTGAATAGATGTCTCGATATACTCGGTTTTATTGGATGTACGGAGGCGGATCCTGGATTTTTCTTAGGACGGTGTGCACCAATTAGGAATGGCGTAACTAACTGGTGAGGTAAAATTTTAAAGCGAATACGAAGAAGAAGGCTTCATCTCGGGGGGCGGGGTGCGCACTGCCTGCACCCGGCCTCCCTCTGGATCCGCCCCTGATGTAGTCGTGGAGAAAAATGTAGCACAAGACAGAAAAGGTGAAGAATGAGTGAAAAAAAAAAAAAAAAAAAAAAAAGAAACAAATCAGCAAACAATCTCTCCTGGGGTGTGCAATCGCACGAATTGTAACTAAGAACTTTTCAGACGGAACAACCAACACTTTCTGAATTGAAAAGCTGTAGAGATTTTTTGCTCTTGCTTTTTGGGGAATAGCAAAGTAAAGAAAAAAGTGACCGTAATTGTCGCTTCCACAGTTATACGTTCTGCTCAAGGAAAGACCAAATGTGGATTTTGCCTTTCGTTAATGAAACCCACTCCAGCTTAATAGTCAAGAACAAACTAAAATCGGGAAATAGTTGCAAAAGTACGAGGCTGCAATTTTTAACCACGATTAATATGGTGAGCTTTCGGGGACGGAGTTTGTGCATTTGCTTGATTCACATAGATACAAAAATAATCCTTTGTAAATGATCATGTAATTTCAGTGTTTAATGATAAACCGCGTCCGTCACTGTGGACGGCATCCATGTTTTCTAGGACAGCTGACCTCACCCTCCATGTTCAAATCTTCGGGGCGAACTATTTCTGGGTGTAAAAGACACTTTTTTAATTTTTGAGATTTTTGGGTCGTTTTAATTTAGGCGTGCTAATAATAATCCTTTCGGTCTGGGATGAAGATTCGAATCTTTAATCTTTTAAAGAAACACACCCTGCTTTACATTCTTCGTTTGTTTCTCAGTTTCTTCGATATTTTCTCTCTTGAATTTTTGGAGTGGCTTACTAATCACCGGCTCGGCGGTTGGTTAAATGCTACATCTGGCTGGTATTCGTCAAGTAGTTACACTCTTAGTTACATGAATGTGACTCATAAAGTATTTTATTAACGTTTCAAAACTTGAAATCTTTAAAACGTGAATGCTGAAGGTTTTGATTATGGTTTACCAAGGGTGAAGCTCGCGGAGTGACGATACTGTGGAGTGCGGAAAATCGTGACCGCACGTTTAGCAAATTCTTGCTCAAAACTAGATGTCAAGGGAGCTAAAATGTTTTAGTGAAAGATGTGTTTCATGAGATTCATCATCATGTAACTTACACTGTACCGTAATGACTTCCTGTTTGATGATAAATTTAATTGTTTGAGCGCGGTCTATCATTTACTTACATTCGACTACTATCTAGACGAAGTTTTCATTCACCCACGGTTCGTTTTACTTGGATGGCTTTCAGTTAAAAGTAACTATACCCTGTGCTATCCATCGAGAAGAGCGCATTTCCCAAAAGCACTCATGTTCCATTGATGATTATCTCAGGAATGTTCTTTGGTTTTTTTTATCTCTACTCATATGACGTTAGCACTCGAGATGGTATTCTGATTGGGAACAGGTCACTTTAACATCCGAAAGTAGCGACCTTCCTTGCTTTCAGAGTTAGCAACCTCTTTCTGTTGATACTTTTTAAGGGTTGCAACTTTCGGTTGGTCGCTACACGTATTTCTGAAAGCTTAAACGTGTACCATTTGATGGTCGATAGAAACATCAATATAGAGAGAAAAATAAAAATAAATCGTTTGAGAGAGGATATTTTGCATCAAACAGCCGAGTATTGTACACTTTTGCAATGAAGGCCATCTAAAACAAATACCGGATTTTTTGCTATTGAGGTTGTTTTAATGCCAGATTCCGTTTGGTCGCTTCTTTCGGAGAGTCGTATCTTTCGACGTTCCCACCTTACGTTAAGAAGCTAGAGAAAAGTTGTCAATACACACAAATGTCTATCGAGTTTCATACATGGCAAGGATCAAGTAGTACTTAATGTTCAGTGGTCAGCCGTCGCAGCTCGGCCATCACCCGGGCTGTTGTCTTGTGACATTTGGAAGTGTCATATTCGAAAAGGAGTCTGAAAGCGTCATACAAAACCATTTTTCTTCACTGATATCTTAAGAATTAGACGTATATGTGAGATATCTGAAAGCGTCATACAGATGTCTGTAAGATTACCATTATCTCGGAAAGTCTCCTTAGGCTCAGCGAATCCTGACGAATATTCTCGACACGAAGTCGCGGGACGATTTTCGTGGAGTTGCCCCGAGCCTGCAGCGAAGTGCTGAGTGATGGTTTTAGTCAAGAGACGATGATCTATGTAGATCTTAGCCTCTTGTTTTAGTATAATTTTCAGAGTTGAATAACAAGGACTGGAGAATATCGAGCTAAAACATAGAAAAATTTGGAAAAACAACAAAAAGTGCTCTCCTGCATAGATTTTACCAGACTGTTTACAGTACTGTACTTACATCAAAATCGAATGAATTTGTTAACCGATGCAAAATGCGCAGAAATATTCTGTTTGTGAAACAACGCGAAACCATTGTGTACGAGTTTTAATTTTCTGGATTATTTTGGTCCAAGGCTGGTGTAGCTCGTTTTCTTAAATTCCCAAGCTTCGATGTCTTTGTATTAAACGGAAATTTCATTCAACTCAGCCGCCACGTTCACTTGCAAGCATAGAAAATGTGACTCAGTTATCAACACTGGCAAAGTGATTGTAGTGGTAATAGTAATGAAAGTTTATCGGCCTATCAGATCTAGACTGCCGGATTTTTATTGTCACCTCGGAAAATTATACCAATTGAAGTCATTTTTTTACGACCTGAAAAATATCACTGGAAGGTAATTGAAATTTCAATAAAGCTGGAGTAGTATACACTGTATTTAATCTGAGCCGGTTGTCTCTCAGTTTGTCGCTCATAGTTTGTGGGTTATGGATGGACGGGTTTTTAATGTGTAGACATGACCTAGTAACGCGTTTGAATTGTGAAGCGCGTGGGTGTACCCATCCTGGTTTCTGTAGCATGTAGTAATTAGATGCGCTTTTATTCGTCTTTCATGTTACCTTAGAACATTTTGCAAGTTTACCCCAGCGGCTTTCGATACCCATTTATACTGTTAAGTTAAAAGTAATAACAATAACAATAACAACAACAACAACAACAACAACAACAACAATAATAATAATAATAATGACAATAATAATAATAATTAATAATAAGGAATGTTTATTGTGACAAAAACTAGAGCTAAGCTTTACAAAATGCTATAATATTTACATAATTTGATGTCTGTTAAACCTGTAAAACATGTTTTCGTATCTAATCATGATATCATGGTTACTACAACTAATACTAATACTACTATCATCATCATAACATTAATTAACATATTCCATACAAATTGGTATATACAAGGTAAAAGTAAGTAAAAGAAATAAACTATTAAAACCTATTTCAACAGTGTTTACATAATGGCTCCTTCCTGGGTTTCAACGTCAATATCGGTATATTACAAGGTAAAAGTAAATAAAAGAAATAAACTATTAAGACCTATTTCAACAGTGTTTACATAATGGCTCCCTCCTGGGTTTCAACGTCAATATCAATGTTCTATAATAATAATAATAATAATAATAATAATAATAATAATAATAATAATAGTAATAATAATAATGTGTCTTGCCATAGAAACAACAAAATATGACGCGATCGAACCCAGATTCCCAGATCCATCTTAACAGTGGAACACCGCTTGTGTCACTGTAAGGAGGGTTACTTTCGTTGTTGAGGACATTCTGTTGGGAGACTGTATTGTTGATTGCAGCGTCGATTTAAGCGGACAGCGTGGAACGTTAGCCGGAGTCATAGAGCTGCGCTCTTGTGCATTTTAATGCCCTTAAAAGTCACTTCACTCTTACAGTACCTTGGTCCGCGCTGGTGTCTAAATAAGTGCTAGGGGTAAACCTGCGATTGAGTAGCATCACATAATAGACGAGTAAAAATACTCCTAGTGCCACCATGCTAAGGAAAGGCACGCGCTGGCCTGATGGACCTGTATGTTCGAAATCAAAGGGTTGAACGATTCGGAGGGGAGTGGAGGTGGGGGTGGGGGAGAGGGGAAGGGTTGAAGTTAAGTACATAGCCTATCTGCTAATAATGTGGAGCCCGTTAAAGATTTTAATTTTATCGTAGGTAACAGGCTGAGGACTGCCCGTCGCTACAGGAGACAAGCTGTGAAGGAAGGCCGGTGCCCCTCTTGGAGCGTCATCAGGAACTGTTCTTCGCTTGAACAATGCAATTGGGATGGCGACTGTTCCGGTACTCAGAAATGCTGCAGGAGCACATGTGAGACACGCACCTGCTACGAACCCATTTTGGCAATAGGACCTGGCGAAGGTAAGTTTTCAGGCCAAAGAAAATAGATTGTAAGAGATTACCCTGTTGTGCGAAATTGTTAAGAGTTAATTCGTAAAAAAGAGAGGATTAACGGTAGTAGAGCCAATCCACCAAATAGGCCTTATTTGCAAGTTAATCCCCCTTACGTTATTTTTTAGTCATTGTATTTGAGGTATTCCGCGGATAATGTTAACACTGACTTGGTTCCGTGGATGTTTTCGTGGAGGATGGAAATACGTGCAAACCCTCTCGGGTTGTCAAACTGAGCAAATTTGCTTCACAGGATTGGCTGTGTGTAGGCCTTCCTGGGATTTCCAAAACTGGGACTGATTTAAAAACTATAGTACATTTTGGAGGCATTACCTTGAGAGTAAGGCCTATAGAAGGGAAATTTCTCTTGTGCTTCATTTTCTCTTGCACCTAATTATTTAGAATCAGCTTGAACCTTTGAAAAAGGTCCGTTTGTTACATTGATACATTGCATTTGATCCACAGACTGCAAAACAAATATAAGTTCGATGCGATCATGGTTGAAGTTTGTTTCCGGCTACCTTAACTTTTTGCTACAGATGTTATTGCTATATCTACGAGTATTAAATCGGTGAGCAAGTGCGAGTTGATGGACGAAGCCAATCTCCGAGATCGGACTGTGTCTGCAGTTTTCGTCTCGATATTGTGTAGCAACTCATCGAACCATGATAGCATGTCCATGAGGACGCTTGCTGTATTGTAGAGTGTTCGCACTTCTGATTTGATAATTAGGCGAAGATTTTTCACAAGTCAAGAGTCATAGTGTCTCTATATTTGTATAAGTTGCTTGCTTTCTTGATCTTATTCTTGTCGTACTCGACGTTAATTACAAAGTAGTTGTTGCATTTGTTTCAGATGCGTGCCCAATAGACGAAGTCGCATTGAATAAAGATAGTTCAAATTGTCTTCCTGGAAGAACTAGATTTTGCTTTAAAAGCAACTGCAAAAGGTAGTTTTCGCTATTGTTGCATTCCTCAGACGAGTTATATAATTTGTTTGACTAACGAGACTGTAGGTGATCTAGTTTAACCTCATCTAAGAAATGGCGAATTGAGTCACCATCGCAAAACTATAATTGAGGAGAGGGGGAGCTTCATTACACGACACCCTCTGATAATAATCACCCTTCCCCCATGCACTCCGTAGATAAGCCATTAAAGTTACATTTACCGTTAGCTCCATAGGCATAACGTGCTGTATGTTTCACAAGCTTGAGATTCCCCAAAGTTGTTGTTTTGTCTCTATGACGTTATTTTAAGATTTTGTAATGACCAGTTGCTGTGCATTATTTCATACCAAATTGACGACGAAAAATGCTTTCCAAATCTAATCGTAACCATTTCTGAAAAAGCAAACTTCGTTTCGTAGCTATTTGTGTTTGTTCTGTTATTTTAGATGCTGTTACCACTATAACACGTGCAACCCTAATCCGGAACTTCTTATGTCCAGGGACGAATGTCGAAGAGGTAAATTGTGTAGATCATTCTCTCTTAAGTAAGTAATAAAACACCCTTGTACTCCTGGCTTCGGTAACTATTCTATTTGTGTTTGATTGGAAGATATAGCCGTTTTTTGTTCTTTAATGTTAATTGCTTTGCTAGTCCATTTTCTGGTTGTTCCCAGGTTGCTCTGTTCGCTTGATATAAGCACATGTTCATCGCTTATTGTCTGATCAAATTGTTTTGGTTATTTTTATAACGTGGCCCTGTAATATACTGTAGACAACAACAAGGGCAAGTTTCATCTGAAGCAGGTGGACTGAGATTTAAAAAGTGCAAACACAGCTGTTTATAGTATTTTTAATGTCAAATACTTTTTCTGTTGCACAGTGCTTTGTTCTCCAAGGGTATGCAAGTTTCCAGGGGAAGTTTGCGTTTTGGACAAATATAACTCTCCCAGATGCTCCTGCCTGTCAAAGTGCCCTACGCCACAGCCGGAGGAAAAAGTTTGCGGGACTGATGGTATTCCCTACAACAGCGCTTGTGAATTAAACAGAACAGCTTGTATTTTGGGAATAACTGATATCAAGATTCATAACAATGGAGGTTGCAAGCCAAGTAAGTAGATCGACGTATCGTTATTCACTAAATTGTTGCAGTTCTGCTGCTGGATTAGCTCACACAGGCCGATTATCAGTGGTTAAACCCGTAGGCCGGTCAAAATACGAAAAACACAAATACATCACAAACTTACTTTTCCTGAAGATCAGAAAACCGACGCAATCACGCTCTAAAGAAATTTCAGAATGACAGCTGGTCTTGAGAGGAAGTTGTGGGAAGTATCTTTTCGAATCACAAATTTGTTTCTCTTGCTTTCATTCCATTCCAAGATCAGTGGGTACCGCGCCCACTTTGTTTTGGCGCTTTTTTATACATTCGCTTCATTTAGATCGATCTGAAACCTTTACATAATCTAATTAATATATAAAGTATAAATTTCAATGAATGAATGCTAATTATAGTAAATTGTTTACCTCAAAGATTATTCCATTCGCGTGTAGTTTTTGCTCTTGCTTCATATTTTGGTAAAGCGTTTGCAACAGGCTCTCTCAATGAGCTCTTACGAGTTAGAAATTAATTTGTTCTTATTAACTTTTTTGTTGCATGTAGGCCAATGATTAGATTATTATTTCATAACAAAATACTTGAACATGAGCAAGGATAGTTTTGACCTTGTTTAAAATGATTACATTAAGATGGAGTGAAGATTGAAGTCAGTACAGCCCACAAGAGCAAACAAATTCTGCCAGCCTACAAACAAGGTGAACTCACGTGCCGTTTTGAGGGAGACCCTGTGAGTATCACGTGGAGAAAGGTTGGACTTCGTACTTTGCCAAATCGAATGATTCCTCGTATGGACAAGCTAGATATTCTGGATGTCGATATGCGCGACAGTGGAATGTACAAATGCAAGGCTTATGACGGATTCTCCACAGCGGAGGCGGAAATAAATGTTACTATTAACGGTAAGAGTTAAAACATTTAAATAAACACAATAGTCTTTTTTCTTTGGTTTAATGTAACGTGGCTCAATAGGGTAATGATTTATCGCGTTCCGCGCGCTAGTGTTATGTTTTGAAAGTTGTTTTTGGATTCGTTTTAACACCAAGTCCTCTCAAACTTATTAAATGTAATAAGCAATGATTATATATTGATTTACCATCATCTCTATTAAAATCTTGGATTTTAATCTTGAATTATAAATGCCCAAGCAAATGCATTTTCTACTGTTTTTATGGCTTTATTTGTCATTTCCTTGAACTTCCTTCGCTGAATTCTTCCAAAAATTTTACAGCACATTAAATCCGGCGGGATACGAATTTCAAAAACGAAAAACAAACAAACAAACAAACAGACAGACAGAAACATAAAGTACCTTGCATCATGTCTTAGTTCCTGTAACCTTGGTTTACATAATGTGTACAACTTAAATGTTTGCGTCACTCGCAGGACCATCTTCTCCCAGTATTGGAAATAACACGTCTCGCACAGATTGTCTACAACCTCGAAGTACTGGGTACTGTAGAAGATACATCGTTCGCTGGTACTTTGATGGTGAAGGTGGTGTCTGCAGACCATTTGTATACGGTGGCTGTGGTGGAAACAAAAATAATTTCCAGACTCAATTAGAGTGTAGCTCTTCTTGCAGTTATGCAGGTATTTCGCACTTGCAACTTCGTCTAGCAAATCTATCTGGCGTAATCAGGCGTTTACATGGTGACGGGCATACTAAGGAAATACGACCTCTTTTTGGTGTTTTCGCCATCTTGGGCTTTAAAACGGCTGAAAGATCCTCGCAACGAGGTCTACCTCGTTCCCAGTGCTTTTTCCTTTCCCGGTAACGAGATTGCGACGAGGTTGGAATTTTACATCGGAAAACTCAAAGCCCAAGTTGAAACGTTCAGCGCTTTTAAATTGATTTAAATTGTTAAATTGTTTTAAATTGTTGAAATTGTTTCATTTTATTAGCGTCAATGCACCTAACTGATGAAGAGCGAAAATATTCAGCTCGTTAAATTCCGCTCGTAATTCTTTTACTTACTTTGCAGCTGGTGACATATGCATTTTGCCAATGATCAAGGGCCCTTGTAAAGGCTTCATGCCGCAATGGTTTTACAATTGGAAGAAAGGACGATGTGAACAGTTTATTTATGGCGGGTGCAGCGGTAACGCCAACAGATTTAACACCAAGGCAAAATGTCAACTTCGATGCGTAGGTAAGTGATAAGACAAACCCTACAATGAATGTCAATGTTGTCAACGTTTCGCAATTCAGAAATCTCTTTCAAAGCGTTGTTTTATATGTTTTTTTTTTCTTTCCCAGTGGATCCGTCGGCAAACACTGCATGTTTACGCCAACAGTTCTTAGCCAGGCGTAACAAACGTCTTGGCGTGTTTGTACCAAGATGTCTTCCCGACGGAGGGTATGATAAGGTTCAGTGTCATGGATCAGTTTGTTTCTGTATGGATGAGGAAGGAGAAGAAGTTCCAGGGACGAGAGTTTATCGAAATCAAGCTCTCGACTGCACGGGAAAATTACCACTCCCAACTGGTAACCATTCTCGATTTATGTCTCAATCTTGAGTAGTGTGCTATTTATCTTCACAAAGTTTGTTACATTACCTAACTGACAGGTAAAGGGAATAAAGAAAATGGTCAACATTGCAATATGTCAGAAATTAAAGGCGTTTGGTTAAACGTTGTTCCACTGTCCCCGTCTTACGATATGGTCAGTTAGTTCAATTCTTCGTCTGTGTGAGCATGTTTAACTCCTGTACACGTGTAACCAACTGTGCCACAATATAAATGGTTTTACCCCGTTTTGGGCAGAAAAATGGCAGCGATCTTGAGTTTTCTCATCTGAGTTCAGCCTCTGTACATTGGGGGAGGAAGGGAGACTTCAGGCACTGGACTATTTCTGCGGCTGTGAAAGTTGTTGGAGGACATGTTATTTGGTGAGAGGTCAGCCGTGAGACCTGAAACTAATACCATTAATTACGTCAGGGTTTTCTCTAAACTGAAAAATCTGATAGTGTTTCGGTGGCCATAATTTATACAATATAAATTACCTGAAAAAGCTTGTTAGTCATAACGTAGTTTAAACCTGGTTAATCTACAATGACAGCCTACTTATCTCGTCACCTTCCATGTTTGAATTAAGAGCAAAAAGTGATTAGAAAGTGATTTAAACAGTGATCATAGCAAGAGGTTAACTGTTTTACTAATTTCTTCATAAAAGTTTTCTTTCGCCTTTTGCAGTTGGTGGTTTGTCTCCTTGTCAGAGGGTTCGACAAAATGCTAGCGCTGTACCATTTGGTTCTTCTTACCTTATTCGTTGTAAGCAGGACGGTAGCTATGAAGAAGTGCAGTGTAGTGGATGGACTGGCTTCTGCTGGTGTGTAGACAAAAGTGGTAATGAACTTGAGGGATCCAAGACTAGAGGACCTTTGAAATGTCCTGTCCTAGGTAAGTATGCGAACTAACTTTAGAGGTCATGAAAGGTAGAAAGATCTTCCCAGGTTGTGAAGAAATTTATCACCATCTGTTGGAAATGGAAAGACGAGACATTCGACCTCATGACCCGGTTGAACACTTTGAAGCCATTGGGGAACAACAAACTACAAACAGTGCTCCTCCTTTTCTTATCTTATTGTATTTCAGCCATTGATTTTCCGCCGTCTTATTTGTAGTATTGCGTGCTACCAGGAATACAAACGTGCGACACCTATTTCGCGGGGGTGATAAGAACTACTGCTGAAATCCTAATGCCTCTTTTAGTCCAATGGCAAATGGTTACAATACTTTTTACACGTACCCCTACCAGCGTGAAGCAGGATGATTTGATTACACTGCCAATATATGTACTTAACACTGTTCACTAATAAGAACTGCTACACGTGTGCCATTATTTCTCTTGGTTACAGATGTTCGTTTGACGCTCTGTCAGCGTCGGTACCTAGAACATTCCAGAAGTCCGAGACCAGACAAGGAAATACCGAGATGTCGGCCCGATGGAAGCTTTGAGGAAGTTCAATGCCGAGGCGTGATATGTTTTTGTGTCGATCCCGATAATGGCAGGGCAGTAAAGGAGACCAACATTAATACGTTATTTGGAGAACCGAGATGTGATGAAACAGGTAGAAAACCCAAGAGTACTTTTATACAAAAACCAAAAACAAAAACAAAGGGCAACAAACATACTACCAACAGAAAAATTAACAAACAAAAATTTTCGGAAGATGGTGACATTTCACGTGTTTGGTAATAGATACCAAAACTGAAATTCACAATTGCACTTAGACCGGCAAATCGTTTTCACCATGCCTGTGGGCACAGAATTGTTACCGACCTTCTTCTATCAAGCTTCTATTCTAAGTCCCGAAAATAATAAATGAATATTAAAATAACAATAGATATCCCACAATCCCCTGCGCTGTACATATCATCATTTTCCCCTCCTTTGTGCACATTTTCTCCTACGAAATTACTTGTTTGTGAGAGAACCCTCCCTCCCACCCCCGGCATGACGCGATGTCAGTCCTTCATGCACATGAATAAACCCCTCCATATCTCATTCTTATATATTCATATCTATTGAAGGCACTTGAAATATACTACTATTGTCTGTTGTCCAGGTTCGGATCATGATATTTTACTCGTAAGAATTTTTCCAAATTTTACTATTTCCAGGGGTCCATGGACGCATTATTTCTCAGACGACTTTGAAAATGAAAATGAGCTTTGTCCAACATGTAACTCTCGAAGTTAGTAACCTTGTATTTTTTTCTCTCTATAGGTTACGGTCTAACGCTTTGCCAGCGAATGCATCAAGATGCACTCAGCTCATCTGAGCAGGACATTTACGTTCCTCAGTGCAATTTAAATGGGTCCTTCGAGGAGGTTCAGTGTCATGGACCCAGCAATGAGTGCTGGTGCGTGGATCAACTAGGAAGTGAGCTAAACGGAACAAGACGAAAGGGACCTTTGAAGTGCACAGGATTCGGTGCGTTAAATTTGCGTTGCGTATTGCGCTGTGTATTACCGTTTTTATTTTGAGCTTCAAATGGTAGCAGCTGTAATGAACTATAGATAAAGAAAGATTATAGAATAGGCTCCTTGTGGAGGGTTCTCCTGTGGAAAGTGTTTGAAATAAAATCAGAAACCCTTCACACGAGGAGACCAATCAAACTTTCTTTAGCTTTTACCAGGTACCGACGATCGAAATCGTGAACTACAAAAATACAGAACTGTATACCCAAACGTTCGAGTTGAAACTTTGATGAGGCTCATAAGGTATTTTTATGAGGAAAAAATTCGCAAAAATCAACCCACCCGATTAGTTTTATTACACCCCCAAAACACTGGTTGTATGACTTAGTTATATACATCTATAAAGAGTAAATTAAAGATCTGAATTTGTTCCCTACGATACTCGACTAAGAGTCCAAAATTCCACAAATGAACGACAGGCCCAACGACGTCACTTCGTGATCTGTACTTTTAATCAATTGGCAGTGGTTTTAGTCAATGGGCGTTAAACATATGCCATATGTTGTAATGTCTTTCAATAGTACATCCCCTAACTGCTTGCCAGAAGGAATACCAGAAGCTCTTAAGGCGGTGGCGACATCCCTCCAGCCGGTATATCCCTCGCTGTAGGGCGGATGGTAGTTATGCGCAGGTGCAATGCGCTGGAGGAGTTTGTTTTTGTGTCTCTCCACAAGGAAAAGAAATTCCTGGAACCAAGACAGTTAATTCCGCCAGGCAACCTAACTGCACACACCCAGGTAATCTATAGTATCTTGATTACATATATATTGGAAACCCAATTGATAGATATGCGAATATGATATGAATTCCCATACCAAATCAATACTCTTGTGAAGGTTGCGTGAATTTTCTCAATTGCCACTTCACTTCCATTGAGCATTATATATTAGCTTCTCGAAATCCAGAAACGCTTTCATACATGAATGAATTTTGCACTTTTTTTCTTACGCGTGTTTGCTTTCAGATGCCAACATCACACCTTGCGAGAAAAAGCGCCGAGACTCCATTTTCTATTCAAAGAAATTTATTCCTTTTTGTAAACCCGATGGGAGTTGGTCTGAGATTCAATGCGGAAAGTCTTCGAGGGATTGTTGGTGCGTGGACAGCGGTGGGAATGAAGTCCCTGGCACTAGAGGTTCTAATCTGGAAATTTGCCCTGATTTCGGTTTGTATTTCTTTCCCGATTGTATTCCTAAGTGAAGGAGTTCTATTATGAGTACATTGAAATATCTCGTGACTCTAACTCCAAGCGGTCCATGTTTGGACATTGGGCTGTCTCCACCCCTCGACTCAGCTAAACAGTTTGATTCATTCTCAAAAACTACACGTTTGACTTTGTACTGACACTTTGAATATGTGATTCGTGTGTAGGTCTCTAGACGCGGGCAACGGGAGACGGCAAACGAGCCCTTTTTTGCGCCTAGGAAGAAAATAAAAGTAGCGATATATGTCGTCCATCTCGTTCTTTAATCTTACACTTGTGAAGGCACTTACTCTTTGAATAACTCACTCAAACACGCCCCTCAGTCTCATGCAATCTTTTGTTTCCATTTCTAGGTAAATTAAGCCCTTGCAGAAAGACGCTACTGAGCTGGATGAAAAACCCTCATCGAGAGAAACATTTTCCATGGTGCCGAGCTGATGGTTCATTTAACCCTATGCAATGCTACGGCTCATACTGCTACTGTGTTAACGAGAAGGGACTTGAAATGCCCGGAACAAAGATTAGTACGTCAGTGGGAAGACCTGTCTGCACATATACAAGTAAGCGGTATTAATATTACTGGAGTGCAATTGTTTGAAGTTTTTCTTTTCAATCGTTTGAGATCTTTATGTAAGACAGTTTTCATGTTTTGTCTGTCTAGGTGGTACTGTGACTTCTTGTCAACGTAAACATAGCGAGGCTCCTTTGCAATATTTCCAGGGTGTTTTGGCACCTCGATGTAAACTTGATGGACAGTACGAGGAGGTACAATGTCAAGGGTCTACTGGAGAATGCTGGTGTGTAGATAAGGATGGAAAAGAAATTCCAGGGACCAGGACAACTAAGCCTGTTAAATGTCCCGTAATAGGTGGGTGTTTGAATAAGCGGTCTTTATTTACGCGTAAGATTCTTCTGATACCCTTTATGCCTATAACACTTAACACTTATTAAATTTGCAGCTACTAACAACGAAAACAGAACGAGGCATTCCATTGCCCCAGTTGAAGTCGAGTTCCAGTGTAAAATAGTCCTTCTACTTATCATAAATTGATTTGTTACGGTTCATGACTAGTGTGGTGATGGTTTATTTTGTTACATCGACCGACAGAAACTTATTTATCTACCTGCCAAGAACGGTACATAGGATATGCCAAGAATCCACTTCCAGGGAAAATGATCCCTAGATGTAAGGGCGATGGGTCTTTCGAGTCTATCCAGTGCCAGAACCTCCACTGCTTTTGCGTTGACGGGGAAGGAAATCCAATCAAAGGAACGTCCTTGCCTGCTAGGCTTGGAAAACCTAAATGTGGCCTTTCAGGTTAGTATTAAGTTGGTTTATGTGCATTTAATTTCAGTTTAGGCAATACGTTGTTACGTGACAACTCACCTTACATGTATATGCAAATACGTATATTCGCTTTAAACGACTTGCCTATATTTATCCATGTTCGGATAGGTCAAGATCCGCTGTCTACCTGTCAGAAGAAGCACAAGGAAGCTTTACAACTCCCAGCCACACCGTTGCGGCTTATTCCATCGTGTAAACGCGATGGCAGATTTGAAGAGATCCAGTGTCTTCCAGTCTCGAGTGAATGTTGGTGTGTAGACGAGTCTGGACAGGAAATCATAGGAACAAGGACGACTGGTTACCTGAGATGTCCTTCTGCAGGTCTGGAAATTTCTTACGTTTTCTTTTATTTTCTGTAAGCGTCGTCTTTTGTTTAGATGGACAACGTAACCTTCAGATTTGATGTACATAAAAGAAACTGACAATAAAAATCGTGAGCAAATTTCGATCTCTCTCGAAAAGGCTTGAAGAGCAGCAAGTAGAGTGAAGAACGTAGAGTAGAGAACGTAGAGAAGAGTGTCTCTTTCATCATCAGTTTCCGTTTAACTTGGTGCGTATTGTCCATTTTGCAGCAGCCGCCTTAACACCGTGTCAAAAGGATTATCAAGAGAGACTCAGAAGCTGGCTTTTACCGGGCCCTTATATTCCTCGTTGTACACTCGACGGGAATTACGACCCTGTGCAATGCGAAGGATTTTACTGCTACTGCGTCAACGAACATGGGGTAGAATTGGTTGAAAGCCGAGTAGATATAACTGAAGGGCAACCAAAATGCAAAGCTGGAGGTATGGAATGACAGACTGAGGCATTTTAGATAAAATAGGTAAAATTTGGTAAATTAGGTAAAATAAATTAAATGTAAGTGGGGGGAATCTTCTTAGTGCCCTTGGAGGCTTTGCAAGTGAAGTGCTCCCTGATGGAATCGTAATTAAATGCTCTAGTATTTGCATTGCTTTATTGGGACGCAATCGACTGAAAAGAGTTATTAAATTTCCAGGTTACAAGTTGACTCTGTGTCAGAAGCAGTTTCAGGACTATGTAACACATCCTATGCCGGGTCGTTTTGAACCTCGCTGCAGTAAGACTGGAGCCTTCCAAGAGATTCAGTGTCATGGATCTTCTTGCTTTTGTGTCAACCGTGAAGGCATAGAGTTACCGGACACAAGACGAAGTCTGGCGATGGGTAATCCAGTCTGCTCAAGGCCAGGTAATCATAATCATATAAACTTGGTAGTTAGTAGAGCTGCCCTTTCATGGACGTGTGTTCAACAGCGCATGCGTAGAATACTTGTTTCCGTAAAATCAATTTCAGGCGGTAGTGCACATAATCGGAGGCTGTTGAATTGTTTGCAGGTCACGAGGTGGGCTCTTCTATATATATGGTGGTCTGTTTTTTTTTTTTCAGAAATCTCATTAACCCAATGTCAAAAGCAGTTACAAGAGGCAATAAGCCTTCCCCCAGACCCTGACAGGTTCGTGCCGCGATGTAAATTTGATGGTAGTTTCGAGGAGGTACAGTGTCATAGTTCAACAGGACCGTGTTGGTGTGTGGACCGAGACGGGAACGAACTGTCATCTACAGCCACAAATCGAACGGTTACATGTCCAAATATTGGTGAGATATTTGTAAGGTATTTGTGTATTTGTGTTCCTAACAGTTCTCTGGAGCAAATTTAAACTCCCGTGTAGAGAAGGTGAAGTAATGTGCCATATTGTTCTGTACAGACACTCACTCACCTTGCTGGACTCGCTTTCAAAAGAGCATCAGAAGCACATCCGCTGGTTCTCATGTTCCATGGTGCAGATCTGATGGAAGCTTTTCTTCCTTGCAAGTGCAGGCGTCACAATTTTTCTGTATAAGCGACAGAGGCGATGAAATAGCAGGCACGAGCGTGGACGTCAGCCTTGGGAAGCCAGACTGTCGGGCTGCTAGTAAGTTTCATAAACAGTAACGATGACAAGGTTTGGAAGGGACGCAAAGAAAACGGCTCCCTTATTACAGAACATAGACTTCATTTGTAGTCCATAATTTATTTCCATCCCGTTATTCCGTTGTGTTCATTGGTTCCTTGCCTTGTTCATTAGCTACTTGATCAAATACCTTTAAAACTGGTTCATTTTTCACAACAAGACAAGGCGTTTTCATTGATTTTATGTGAAACTTTTGGTCCCTACGGCGGATGCCACCAAATAAGTTTGCTGTGTTATCTGATACGGCTGACTAGCCCGATGCAGTTTGTACGACAGCAAAGACGTGACATAAGTAGTCTAGCATCTTTTGGGAGGCCTTTTCAAGAATAAATGAGCAGCCAATTGGACTTATACTGAGGTTAATTACGATGAGTACTACTCTTGAGATAACATAGACTATTTCTTACTTTGGTAGCCTCTTATGGATTCATAGTGACACCCTGCCAACGTGAACGCGCCCGTCACTTGCATCTCCCACTAATGGAGGGAAAGTACGTTCCCCGTTGCCGAGTTGACGGCACGTATGATGACGTGCAGTGTGATGTCGCGATAGGTCAATGCTGGTGTGTTGATCGAGATGGGAGGGAGTTCAGAGGAACTAGAAGCGCAGGTGTCATTAGGTGCCCTGGTGAAGGTACATATAAAAGGACTGATTAACAACTATTTTTTTTACATTTTTTAGTTTAAGTGTCTGACCCTGGAGTTGAAATCTAGTAAAATGATAAAGATGTGCTGAATGCTGAGGAGAGTTTTTAAAAAGTCTTTCGATTCGTATTAGGTACCTTAGTGATGTGCGGTATGGATGGGATTCCCAGCGTATCTGCCAGTCCATTCAGTTCATTAATGCGTTGGTGAAGGATATCTGAGCATATAGTGTTGCTTGTTTTTTTAGCTTGTAAAATGGTATCACGCTCATTTGATTGTATCTAATTCTCTTTCGCTCCTTTTTCTCTTAGTAGGAAATCTCACATATTGCCAAAAACGCCAAAAGATAGCCTTGGAGTTATCTTTGAGTGGGCCTAATGTCTGGAACTTCATACCGAGGTGTCGTGCAGATGGCGGTTATCATGAAATTCAGTGTCACGTGGGCACAGGACAGTGCTGGTGCGTAGATATAAACGGAAACGAAATCCGGGGAACTACAGCCCGAGGATTGCCTGACTGCGTAGGTTTGTAGCAACATCACAGCAAAATTTTGCCTTAAGTCAGCGAGTAGAAGGGAATTTTACTTCATGCAAGACATTGTTTGAATCGTAGTTTCCCTTAAGTGGAGGAGTTTTTTCTTATCACTTACATGTATCTACCTTACGGTCAGGCGATATTGTTGGATCTAAATGACATGCAAGATAATTTGATGTAAGAATGTATTTTATCTTTTGATGTAATGAAATTATTATCTTTTACTGTAACAATTTTTGATGACCAATCTCAGTAAAAACCTTAGGATGAAACCATAGCAAGAAACCACTACTTACGGCTCCAATATCACCAGTATATTTTATTATTCCATATTTCCCCCCTTTTTTCTGGTATATATCCTGGGCACTTTATACATAACAGAGTATGTCCGAAGCTTTTTCATATGTAAATGGTTTGATTTCAGTAAATATAACCGCTTGCCAACGTCACAGAACACGAGCTCTTGGTCTGGCGGGAAATCCACCTCCCGGAACTTACGTGCCACGCTGTAAACCTGACGGAAGTTACAATGATGTGCAATGTCACGGATATACCGGTCTTTGTTGGTGTGTGGACGAGAAAGGCAATGAAATACTGGGAACTAGGAAGTGGGGACGGCCTCACTGCGCCAGACTTCCACCAGGTAGGAGAATAATGGAGTCATTTATGATTTCCTGTGTCGCGACAAATCAGTAAAATATTTGATTTAACAGAATGAAATTTTGTTCGACATGCCTGTGGAAAATTCAATTTGGTTAAGCGTAAGTAAATGTTCGAATGAATGATTAATGCCGTGGTTTACTAAATATAGCAAAGCAATAGGGTGGTTTTTAATTCGATTGTCTAAAGTAATTCCTATTTGCTTTGGTTTTACATGACTCCTCCAAATCAATCGCGACTTATTCACACACGTTCTCCGGCGTTTTGCGTCGGTTGCATGTATTCCCTTGGAGTTTTGATTGGTTCACAGGAGTGTGTGTGTCTTCTTTTATGA
Organism: Orbicella franksi; assembly: GCF_964199315.1. Lineage (NCBI taxonomy): Eukaryota > Metazoa > Cnidaria > Anthozoa > Scleractinia > Merulinidae > Orbicella > Orbicella franksi. The sequence continues at coordinate 22,939,712 of NC_138154.1, forward strand.
GTGATTCAGCATTCTGTAGTAGATATAGATTTTATAAGACTAAATTGAGAACAGCTCTAAAACTAATTTACAATTTCTTTGCCTCTCAGACCACGAAACACCCCTAGACCTTGGTATTATGATCGACGCTTCCGACTCAGTTACAAAGGAAAACTGGCCGATCATGTTGGAATTCGTCTCCTCAGTTGTGGATTCTTTTGACATCTCCGCCAGAGGAACTCATATTGGACTTATTGTATTCAGCCGTGATGCGGAAATATCGCTATATTTTAACACCTTACAGGAAAATAATCTCACTGCCACGAACGTGACTAAAGCTGTAAATAATCTTCAATATAAGGATGGTTGGAGTCGGTCTGACTTAGCATTGTTACTTGCTGAAGAAGAACTCTTCAACGAGGCGACAGGAATGAGAATTGAAATTCCCAAGGTATAGCAAGGGTTCACTTTAACAAGGGAAATTTAGAGGGAGAGACGTTTTGCCTGCTAAGATGCAAGAACTAAAAGCCTTCCAATGATGACGAAAGGCTCGGAATTATACTATATGTAACCACTGAAAAATACGAGAATTACTACTATCATCTGTAAAACAGGGCAACAAAAAGAGAACTACTTGCGATTTTTGATGTCTGGTTATTTTCTGTGTCCAGTCCGCGGAAACCTAACTAAATCTTTATGATTGATAACTATATTACATGAAAGGGTTGGTTAGGTTTTCACAAACTGCACAGAAAATAACAAAACAGAACAAAATTGCATGTGCGCAGTGACGTCACAACGACTGGTGTTCCTTTTTTGGAAGTGACCAGGAAAAAAAAATTAAAATGTTGGCCTTTCAATTTCGAAAAATGACCACGGCTTTTGGCTGTATTTATTAATTTTGGTAGGAACAATTTTATTTTCCTCCTTTTGTCTGCAAATTTTAGTAATTTCCATAACTTTCAGCGATTTCCAAAAAGATGATTGCTAGCTTTATATTCTCCTTTAAGGTTGTCCTGACAAAACTTGAGTTCATGGAATTATTGGGACGTTGTGGGTCTTTCACAGTTTAAAGAGAGTTCGAGACTTTGACCTTGCAGAAGTGTTCCTCCTTCCAGATTCTTTATCAGTAAATGTCACAATTAGTCTCCTAACCTTCTGTTCTGAAAGTCATGGAACATGTGCGTGAACACTACATGTTTATAGTGCTTCAGTCTTAATTACTTTAAGCAAAATAAGTGTCTTCTCACTTTTGGACCGCAGGCCCTTCTTGTGGTAACAAGTAGCAGTCAGGAAAGAAAGCAAGGACCTTACACTCCCTTGTCAGCAGCAGCTCAAGGACTTAGAGATAGAGGCGTGTCTATATATGTGATTGGTATTGGAGATAAAGTGAAAGTTGCTGAGCTCATGGATTTATCGTCGGATTACAGAAATGTGTTTGTTGCTGATGACTTCAGTACTGTCCGTTCTCGGGGTAAAGTGGTGACGGAAATAATCAAAAATGGAACTGAAGATTCCTCTAGAGGTAAGCTGAAGTTAACAGGCCTTAGAGTTGCCTTCTGCCTCTGTGGCAAAATAAGTCCTCCAGCGAAACCATTCGTATGGAAATGTGTCCCACCTACAGGTTCATTTTCACGCAAATCAAACTCATTTTCATATGAAACGTTTTGCACGAAGACTCGTTTTGAGACAGGGAACAGGTAACTCGGAAATGGCCTATTCCACTTTAGGAAATGCTGATGCATGTATTTCCTTGCAGAGGAAATTTAGATAAGTATACATGCAGGACTGAGCCGGTAATAATATAGTACTATTGATTATTCTACCGTTTTTGAACACGTTTAATAAAATGTAATACAAAGAAACCTCGCTGTGCGATCATGGCCCCTAACCACAAATATAGCTACATGTGTTTTTAAGACATTGTAGTCTACAAATAAAGAAAGGCTTTGACTTCATTTTCAAAGTTTAAACTATTTCCTAGGCTATAACTTCAGTATTTAACTATTCAGCCATTTGACCCTTTTAGACTGGCTATGCAACCTGGCTCCAGAACCTGGTCAACTTGGATGCTTGGCATCAATATCTGCACACTACTTCGAGGCTACCTCTGGGGAATGCCTTACTTTTGTATACAGTGGGTGTGGGGGCAATGCCAACAACTTCCCGTCCTACGAAAAATGCATCGATAAGTGTAAAGGTAAAAATACGGTTATTTCTTCAAAGTCCTTAAAGTTATGATATACTTGAGACCATGTTCAGTGCTCAACTAACCTTTCTTTCGAACGCCTAAAAGGCGAAGCACTACACCGTTCCGAAACAACTCACAAGACTGCAAGCAATAGTCACGAAAAGTACAGCTAAGATTTCTTGTCGGAGAAATTCTACACTTGAGAAAGTACGGGAGTTACAACATATTTGAGAGAAAAAGTACGCGCATTTTCCTTGTAACCGTAACCGTAACAGTAAACCTAACCCTTACCGTTACAATCTTTTCCTCTTGTTTCTAATATTTTTAATTTTATGTTACTCAGGAGTTCTTCCGTCTTGCCTTGCTGAGCAAAAACGTCTCTCTGGCTTGCAACTGGGTCACTTTTCTCCGAAGTGCAAGTCGAGCGGTCAATATCAAGACGTACAGTGTTACAGACAAACAGGGTACTGTTGGTGTGTCGATGAGTACGGCAAAGAATTGATGGGCACCAGGGTTACCGGAATTCCCGTCTGTAGCCTAGCAGCTGGTAAGTCATTTGAGGAAGTGAAAAAATTATCTAAACGGAATTATTGACCACTTGAATCAACTTTTCAGTGAAACTCAAGTGAAAAGAGTCAAACCCTTTGAAGCCTCTGGGTGTTTTCAACAGTGAAATTGTTGATTACAATTACGTTGAATAATTCTGTTTACTTTTCTCCTCATTTTTAAGGGTCGGGACAGCTAACTTCCTGTCTTAAAGGAAGACGAAACGCTTTAGGCTTCAACGGCGTCCCCTCTGTTGGAAAATTTGTTCCAGAATGTAAACCGGACGGAGAATATGCAGAGATTCAGTGCTTTGGAAACACAAACTTCTGTTGGTGTTCAGACGAACGAGGTTACGAGATTGCTGGTACACATCGTTGGGGATCACCAAAATGTCCTGCCCAAGGTAACTAGCAAGTAGCAAGTATTTTGTGGATGAATTTCGAATATGAGGACGTTGCCAAAAGATTTTGGAATCGCAGTGGCACTTCACTTCTCGGTCAATAGCTAATTGTTGAAAACTGGATATCAACCGTTTTGGCTTAGAAATGCTCGTGTAACGTAGTCATTCAATACGAATAGGTTTTCCGGATCAATTCTCTGCTAAATGGCTATAAAAAATTATTTATTTGTGTTAAAAACTTTTCCCGCATGCCACTGAGTGCAATGAATTTCAGGCGGGTTGTAATGGATTTGATGTGATTTCTTCAGTTTTGAAGTCATAGCAAAATCCTGTCCATGCTTGAATCCATGTTAATGACTAATTTAAAATATGCCAACCGCTCTTAGTTCGTCCAGGAGTGTGTCCATTCGTACCAGACCCAAAAAGATGCCCAGCGGAAATGACTGAGCAGTCATGCTCACAGGACAGTGACTGCCCAGAATTATCCAAATGCTGTGACTGTGGTTGTGTTAGGCGTTGTACGCGTGTTTCGTCAGATAAACCAGGTATGGATAATGGACTAACTGCTGCTGACTTCAGAAGCTTCAAGTCTCTGCAGAGGAGACCCGCTTATTCCACTATTCAATGTTGTTACCAGAAATATAAACTGTAGTTAAGATGGTTTTGTGGAAAGAGAACCCTCATAACTAGGGATTTTCTTTCGCTTTTTGGAGAAACCTTTTTTTTTGGCCAAAATATTGTGGGTTTAGGTTAGGACGTAATACTGACCGATGAGTGATGACTAAGCAATTCTTCCGGAATAAGATCGCCACTGTTTTAGTTTTACATACTAATTTTGGTAATTTGATGATCCCTTAACAATAACCTTGTATTGATACACTTAGAATATAATTGGTTATTTTCTTGATCATAGATATCGAGTTGGAAACCAGTCTCTTTTCAAAGATTTTTTTTATTTTTATTTTATACAATTCCTAAATAGTTACGATATCTTTCTTTTCATCACTTATACCCACCAGCTCCAATCTCAGCTTGTGTCAATGAGCATGTCAAGACGTTGTGGTCATCATGTCCTCACGTCCAAGTTAGTGGTCGCTCGCTTCCAAAATGTAAACCTGACGGTGGATACGAGGAGGTGCAGTGTGCTGAAGCTTACGATGTCTGCTGGTGTGTCAACAAAGATGGCCATGAAATCCCCAGAACGAGACAAAGTGGGAAACCAAACTGTACGATACAAGGTACGAAAAGAGAGCAGACATAATTACTAGTATTTAGATGATAACTTTCTTAACGGCAGTGTAGACAAGAGACTTTTACAATTTTTTCTTTCTTGAAGCTGCTATGACCCCGTGTCAGAGGGAAAACAAGAGAGCTATGACCATGCGCAGTAGGACGCCAATCAGTTTATTTGTCCCAAGCTGTAAACCAGATGGCTCATTTGAACCAGTTCAGTGTCATGATATGTCAGGCAAATGCTGGTGTGTTGACAAGAATGGAAGCGAGCTGGCAGGAACTCACCAATGGGGGAAACCGAACTGTTCTGACATAGGTATGTTTGAGAAAGCCAAATTCGGCGAATATTGCCTCGTGTATTTACTGACAACTACTTCATCCCAGATCTAAGATGACCAAAGAAAGGGGGTGTGGGGCGACTTTGTTATCACATACTTCATTCTACCTGCAGTCTCATTCATCAATCAATAGGAAAGGCAATTTACAAGAACGTATCACCTCAGTGAACGTCGAGCATTTAGGTGTCTGTTTAGAATATCCACAAGTTTTCCACTCTCTCCGGATACCACACATACTTTCTGGATGCAAGCACTTCTTTTACGTTGATGGATAGCCGCATTTTTGTTGGAACCACGCCGTTTTTGAAAAGTTGGTAATTTCTTTCATCAAAAGGAATGAAGATATAAGTACATTTTTTTTTTTATTCTGTAATGTAAGGCCGTCGACACGAAATTCTTGTGAGTGTTAATTTCTTTCTTTATTCATTAAGCAGATAAAACGATGACCGTATGCCAGTCTCGTCGCGAAGAGTGCCTTGATAACCCTCCACCCGGACATGTTTCTCCCCGCTGTAAGGCGGACGGTTCATACGACGACAGACAGTGTCTCCAGACCACAGGAGAGTGCTGGTGTGTTGATAGAAACGGAAATGAAATACCAGGGACGCGCTCCAGAGAAAAGCAGGACTGTTCATTACTTGGTTAGTTCAAACTGCTGGGGGAGATCTCGAAGTTTATAGAAATGCAACTTTCCGACTTGTTAAAACTTAGATTATGAGCTTAAGGTCATTCCTCACATTTGCATTGCGCATCCTTACTGCGCATAATTTATGGCGTCATTAGCGCGCGCTCGTGCACGCGCATATTGAAAACATGACGGATTTGCCTTGATATTGAGCTCTTTTAGTTGAAAAATGGCTCTAGCTCAACAACGAGCACGGGCACCCCAATTTTTTTTCCAGTCATTGTAATCAACTAATCATAAGCTTCGCGCGAGGAAAGACTGATCTAATTTCCATTGCTGAAAATTGAATAAATAAGAAAAATGGCAGATACACTGTGGTCTTTTCTATCTTGCAGTCGGTAACCACGTCAAGAAATTTGGTTCAATTTTTTAATCAAGGATTTAGCTTTCTGTCTGAATCAAACTTAAAATGTTTATTTGTGTCCGACACAATGTATTGACTGTAGTTTAATGCGTTTTCTTATGAGTCTGGGCTCACAAAGATTTTACAATTACTAGGAATGCGTTTTTATAATATAAGCATTAAATAATGCCAAAATGAGGCATTTTCAATGCCTCACTGCTCCTTAATGAGCATGGGCACCCCCTTTTTTATTTCAAAATTGAAGTTATCATATGACAAATATTCAGTGGACAAAGTTTGAACAAAAATCTATTGTCACTTTTATTTCAGAGGAATTACCTTAAGATTTCTGTGAGGTGATAGTTGACCCGGCCTTCGGCCCCGTCAATTATTATCTCATACAACGAATCGATAAGATTTCCACTAAAGATTTCCAATCATTTCTCTGCATATTAAGTAATTATTTAACTTTCGTGCTGACTGAATTGTAAACTGGGTACGAGCGCTTATCAGTGCAAAATTCAAAGTCAAGTAACGGTGAATGTTACTCCCTTTGTTTTCTCGGAAGTTGTTTCTAAATCTTACTCCGAAACTTCGAGGAACGTGAAAACGTCGCCATTTTGTAGACAACCTAATGGCTAACAGCTCAGCCAGTCAGTTTGCAGCATTTGCCTTAGCGTGCAAATAAAATTTTACTAATTAACACATTCTACTAACCTTAAGTATTAGATTGGTATTTTTAGAGATACGAAACGCTATTAGTGATCCGGAACACTGTGGTTGAGCCCGTGTCAAATCCAGCGACATCATGTTCTTCCCAGTTGTCTAGCGTACCGTAAAGACTTGTAATAACGATGCCTGATAGTAGAGAATACTCGGACGTATCGATGCAAACCTGTGATGAAATCTTGAGTCTTCGTTTATCCATAATGGGAAAGAAAACTACATTGCTCAGAGGGACCATTTCTTATTCTAACGGCTCGTCAAACGGACGACACCTAATAATTAAAACTGATAATTGAAACAAAGCTACACCTATTATAATTTACAGAAGATGTGTAGCCCCCTGAAAATACTGACCGTGTGAAATTAGCAACGTCAGACGCGTGAAGGCTGGTAAAATAACAAAAGTAACAAATCTTTTTTTTTTTTTTTTTTTTTTTTTTCCTGGCACTTTATTTTGATTGATCTTTTTCTCAGGCTGGCTAAGCCCGTGCCAAATTCAGCGACGTCGAGCCTTGGGTGTTAGAGACGTCCCTGTTGTCGGGATACACGTGCCAGATTGTAAGGCGGATGGAGGTTATCACCCAGTCCAGTGTGATGTGATATCAGGGTACTGCTGGTGCGTGGATGAGTATGGCTTTGAAGTGAAGGGAAGTCGCATCAAGGGAAGACCAAGCTGCGGTAAGGAAGTTCATATTACCTTCAAGATCGCCATTATATATACGCTTTAGAAGATCAGTCGACTTCTTTTCATAACACAAACCTTGGTGTTTCCGACTGAAATTTGTTATTGGACTGATTATCACTTGTACCAATTAAGATTAGATAGTGGTTCTCTTTTACTTCAGCAGTGGAACGTAGCTTAGCATCCTACTTATATACATGCAGTTATCCACGGAATTAAAGGCTAACATAGTTGTCGTGTCTTTTGTATGCGTGTCGACCGAAAATATTTAAAGAACGCCTGCTAGCACGTACGCGTGAATTCGAATAATTGACAAGTCAAATGAGCATCCATCGAATAGAATATCAATAGAATCCGACTGATGTGACAAGTTTCGCGTGCACGTGACATTTTGTTTTTGAATAAGTACGTTCAACTTTACTCTTTTGAGAAATAGTATGTAAGTTAGTTCGCGAAGTTCGCGAAGAAAGTTTCGTAAGAAAGTTCAGAGAATTTCGAAGCGAACGTAGATTGAGATGTGATGCGTAGAAACGCATATTACGGCTAAGAAAAATTGTACGACGCTGTGGAACTCTGAGGTAAAGGTCAAGATTAAAACGTGGAGTTTTCAATAGCTGACCGACAGTTTTCTTATGGGTGCTAAAAGGTTTGCAGTACAGTAAGCTCTCGGCATGTAGACAAACTGTGCACGCCTTCAACTAGATATTTTCCTTGAAAGTATTTAGCGTGCGAAGACACTCGGCTCGATCGGCTTTCCGATGTTTGGTTCGCCTCATGCCCCACTAGGGAACCTGTTCGAAGTCTAGTTGATAGTTGACTTGTACATTACCAAGTAGAACTGCGCATTCAATGGGTTTTCATTAATGTTTGTTGTGCTTGAAAAGGGAAAGAACCGCCGTGCAAGAAAGAACGTGACAAGATTTTAGCGTCCTTTCCCAAGCCCCCGCCAGGAATGATTATTCCGCAGTGCCGCGAGGACGGTGGTTACCAAGCTTCTCAGTGCCATGGCTCCACTGGATTCTGTTGGTGTGTTGATGAGTATGGTAACGAGTTAACGGACACGCGAATTAGAGGACCAATTAACTGTTCAGGTAAGTTAGATATATCATTTATACATTTTAATTTTTAATAGTTAAGAAATAAATAGAGGATATATATTTATTATACAAACACCAATGAAATACCAGGTGAACTTTCGCGCGAAAACATGACCCCTTCACACGTGAAAATAAAATGTTATCTTCACGCGTGAAAAGATCACCGTTGCTATGGTTATATTTCGCATCTCCGCGTGGCCATGTAATATTCTCCATTTTATATATATATATATATATATATATATATATATATATATATATATATATATATATATATGTCTGGATTTATGAAAACCGTGCTAATTTCAACACAACCACCCTGACACTTTTCCAAGAAAATACACAGGCTTTTTCACTCGATCAACCACAGGCACTCTGTCAACACACAGCCTACTCACCCACCTTGCTTGTGTCTGGCTGGCTGGCTGCCAGCCCCTAAGACTGCAGGGCATTGCCGGCCGAGGCTGTCCTGCAAAGAAAATGAGCAGTTTTAATGAACAGGTGCACAGTGCAACACAATGTATTTTCTTAGCTGGAAATTAATGTTATCATTATAAAATTAACAAATTTTGTGTGTTTTGAACTTGAAATACAAAGGATGAGTGTTTCTCAGTTTTCTTTTACACTCAAGTTTATTTTGTTTCTTTTTGCTGCTTCTATTAAAGTTTCTTGTATGTATGGCCCATTCCACATGAGAATAAAGGATAGGACCATTTTAAAAATACCCTTATTCTAGGATTTTAAGTCCATAGCCAAAATGCACAAGGACTGCTGTTTTAAAAATCATCATGCATTACTGAGGGGTTGGGGGGGGGGGCCTCCCCAAACTAAGGGACTACTAGTAGACTCCTTGTATTTTGGCATTATGGATGCAATAATCTTTTAACCATAAGTCAAACAACTGAGTTTAGTACACATTAAATGTAATATTAAATGTCCAGGTTAGCACCAAAGTATTTTCATCTTACCTATTCTTAAAGAAATGTGTAACTGCCAAAAATTTTGTCATGGATGTCAAGTAAAGTATTCCATATAATTTAGAGCAATTTGTTTTTTCTCGTGGCTTGTATCTAAGCCCGATATAAAAATAACATACTAGATGTTTTTTTTTATTACTTGACCAAGTAACATACATCTGTGGCAACAAAACTTATCAGTTCCAAAAGGTCACTCAAAAAACTTGCCGTTAAATTTGTCATGAATGTTACATTCATGGATGTGATATATCATGAACAACAGTAAATGCAAGAGGCTTCGTAATAATTGCCCAAAAAGCTTGGTTCTAAAAGTTAGTTTTTTGTTCAACAAAAAATTAGGACTTAGAACTCGAGCAATTACCGTTGAATTAATAATAATAATAATAATAATAATAATAAGTAGAATAATAATAATAGCAACAACACAATAATATACATGTAATAGTCAACAAAATGTCAAAGTATGAAGACATGATTGATCATCACAGTAATTAGTGTAAGTTTTTTTCCTCTTTTGAAGTGAACACAACAAATGGTCATTATAGCTCTGTGATTAAAATTTAATGTCATTGAATATAAGACTTGTGTTTGTCTCTTAAGTTTAAGAATTTGGAACTGAACAAAGGTTATTAGTCTGAAACCATGCAAACATACTCTCAACAAAAGACCTAGTAACTTATTATCCATTCTAGATCAAATTAGCTATGTTCAAAAAGAGCTTGAAACAATGCAGTTTTTTAGAAAAACCTTTTCTAATAATAATAATAATAGTAATAATAATAACAATAATAATAATAATAATAATAATAATAATAATAATAATAATAATAATAATAATAAGGGCCTGTTTACAAGGAGGGAGAGTTACCCTAGCGAGCGGGTTAAACCTAACTGCAAGGCAAAAGATAGCCCGGGTTTACAAGCAAAATTTTACAGGTTGGGTAACCCTACAACCAGGGAGAACTTAATGCACGGTTATATTCAAAGGGTCTGGAAACAATTAGAAAGTTAATCGGGGTAGGCGGGTTAACCCTACCTGGAGTGTTTATAGAGGGAAAAAATTAACCCGCCTGCCAGGGTAACCCTAGCACGTAGATAGGGTAACCCACCTACTGGGTTAACCCTAGCTGCCTTGTAAACATGAAGAAAAAAAAAGGAAATGTGTGAGTGCTAGGGTAACCCGCCTTCTAAGGTAACCCTCTCTCCTTGTAAACAGGCCCTAATATTAAAAAAATTTAATAGTGCAGCTTTCCATGAAATTTTTAAGTATGGTTTACATCATAAAAATGAAACTAAAATTAATCTTTAAAGACGTAGATGTACCATGCAATGATTGCTAAAAAGTACAAAACATGGTACAATTTCAAATAAAATAGCTAACCAGATATCAATAAAAAGCTAAACATAACATTGTATGTCTTTACAAGCCGCTTGAACCGATTGATATTTGCTTCATTTGGCCAGTTTTCTAATAAATGTGGGAAAAGTCAAGAAGGAACAGGGAAATTATATTTTCAACATCATTAATTTCATTTTCTTTTTGAAACACTGTATTAAGTCCATGATCTGGAATGTGACGTCCATGACAATGTTTTATTATCAAATAAAAAGCACCAATTGAAAGAAATATTTATCAGTACATAATTTAAGTGTTACCTTGTACCTAAACAAACAATATCAATGGTTTTTATGTTTTCACAATTCACAGGAAATTACGGTTTAAGATTTGCACTTGAGAACTTGGTTGACTCAGCTGTTAAACGTCCATGAAAGCTCCATTTATTTAAGCTTCAATATATTTTTTTTTTGGAAAAGAGTCAATTTGACGGGTTCTCAACTAAACATGCAACTCTTCTCTATCTGTCATAAAGAATTTAAGTCAGAGGGAATGATTTTTTTTGTATCTTTTATAATGCTTTTTCTCTTGCCATATTCGTGCAAATGTAACGTCCGTGATCGTTGAATAACCCGTATTTAAGCTTAAATTTAAACTTAGCTTATTATAGTTGCCCAATTACTAGGCCGGGTCACTCAATAACAAAACGAACGGGAGATTGCTTAAAGGGTCTTTTAAATCAAGAGGGTATACATTTATCGATTTATTTCTAGTGATAAACGTGTAGAAAATAGACGGGCCAAAATAAGCTTGGCCAATATTTCACGACTTCATTCTGTTCATTCTTAGCTGACGAAGGATTGAAACTCACATAAATCAGCTGTAGTGACAACTTATTTTACCTTTTAAAATCATAATAATATGTCAGCCTAACTGAGCATTATGCCGAGGAAAGCTATTAAGGCCGTTTTTCACAACTTAGCTTTATAGCGAACATACAGGAAACTATATTCGAAAATAAAGGTTCAACTGTACCGTTAAGGATAATTGGTTTCAACGGTAACAACTTAGCATGTGTCACTACTATTCAACGCTCAAACTCACTTTTTGACATTTGTCATTCTCAACAACAGCTACAATCGGATGATGGCCATTCCTGCTTTCTGTAACTTCAGACAAAGAACGTGGTTAAAGAAGTATTTCATTGGCGACAGCTCTGACTCATTTGACAACAATTTTGCAGGCTTCGGGCTTCGGTAGTAAAGATTCGCGGTTTTTCCACTTCGGTTCGCCTTGCATTTAACACATTTAGGCTGAAAATTATATCCCAGGATGTACATTACTCAGTAGTGGAGGAAATTTCGCCAGGCTTTTACCCAGTTCTTTGCTAAAACATAAGCCGATAACTCAGATAAGCTAAAGATTATCAGATTGCAAGCAAACTTACCGCTCAGTCCAGGTATCCCAGCAGAGCTAAAACGGGAGCTTATAATCCACGCCTGAAGTCAGTCTATTCCGTGTAGCTTTATAGAATGGAATTATGGCCGTCGTTCAGGTGGTTACCTTTGTGAAACCATCGAAAAATATCATTTCATAGCACGATTTAATTTGACCGCCACGAGCTTACAATCAGAAGTTATCATGTTCGCCAATTTCCAGTCCTGCGCGCGGTCTTTCCCACGTATGAGCGAAAAGTCACAGGCAAACTATAGTCAGAAACAACACTCAAAATAGTTTATCTCTATGGAGATGGTTTTGATAAATTTCTTGGGTGTTAAGCACTTTGGATTTCGGTGTATAAGACTGCTATATAAAAGTTTTCTATTTATCTTGGACTGTTCACGGCCCTCTATTTTCACGTTTTTTTATTCGATCGTCGAACTAGGCTCCTTTCCCGAACAGCGGCTGGTAATCGAGCCTATCGTCGAACTCGCGCATAAAACCGACTTGAACAAAGGGATCTCGCTTTTTATTTCGCGCTCGCGTTTTCTTTCGCGTGCGTAAATAGAGAGGCTGTTGAACAGTCTACTTTATCTGATTTGCTTCTATGTAATATCGGACTGATAAATTGATGCGCCTCTCCAAGTATGCGTCTCCGAATAGGCATTCCCGGTAATGAGCGCGTGAAAGGTAAACATTTATTTACGTTTCTCGCGTCGCTTTTGTGGTATGAAGGTAACAAGATTTCTTCTTAAAAAAAACTCTTTATTTTGCGGAATGAATTGAAAACGCAATTTGCCGTAATTGGTTCGTGGGCGGTCCTTCTCAGCGGTCCATATTACAAAATATGGACTGCAGATCGACTGCTCGCGAAGTTTTTGTTTTTCATTGCGGACTAGTTCATGTTCATCCATATAATAAAGAACTTTATTAAATGTCCGTTGAGGGAAGTATTTAATAATTAATGCGGTGTACCACTTTGTAGTGTATTTCAAACTTATCTCGTGCAAATCGGCGACAGAAGAAAAAAAATATTCACAGCAGGCTGTGGTCCACCCCAGAGGCTGCGAAAGTAATTCAAGCCTCGTATAATGTTTAATTATTATACCTCTGCCTTCGAGTTCGTTGGAGATTTGTTTTTCAAAACATGGATTTGGTTTAATTTAAGGAAGTAATATTTTCCAGAATATTTGCGATGAAAATAAGGGACGTGTTCGCCTGAGTTAAATAGGTGGGCGTGTTCGCTGACGGCTGATTCCAGACTGTTCTATTTCGCAATTTTTGACAGCCAGTCGACGTGTCAGGCTTGTAAACAAACTGGACAATGCTTGTACATTCGTTCGGTCACGTCAGGCCATAGAATAAAAACGCCGGCTTTTTACGTTTCAGAAAGCTCGCCAAAACTGCGTTCACAATATGACGACTTCCAACAATCCCTCGATTCTAACAGGCGCTCTCCATGGCGATGGAAAAGACCTAAACAACCTTGTATACAAATTCGATTCCGCAAGGCCGTGGCAGTATTTTGTCCATGGTGATCCAATCGCGAGTTCAGTCGAAAAGGGAAGGAGGAAATTGGTTACCAGCCACAAGCTCCAGAAGACTTACGTGGCAAAGGATAGGCGAACGATATTGAGACGAAAAAATGCTGCTTTCAGAGATATAAATCGGCTACTTTTGACCTGCTGTCACAGTGGTTGCCTTTTGAGGAGAGGTCCATTCCAAACAAGAATTATTATACGAGGTCAAAGAAACACGGTTTATCGAAAGTCATACAATGAACAGAATTACCTCTTTTCCAAGCTCATGGAAATAAGAGTAACCGTAGGAGGAAAACGGAGGGTAAATTATACCATACCACCACTGGGAAAGGTATGTCGGACCGCATTTAGAAAATGCTATGGATTGTCATCAAGCAAGATACAAGTGTTGCTGAAAAAAATTCATCTGGATAATCCTTCCGTAGAACCCGACCAGAGGGGCCAGAGAACGCCAAGAAAATTTTTGCCCCTCGTGAAAAACATGGTGATAAACTTTATTTGCTCATACGAGGCAAGCGAATCCCATTACCGGAAGTCACGAACTAATGCTAAGAAGTATTTTGACTCAAAAGTGTCCATGCGTCAAATGTGGTCTGAGTTCCTTAAGGAAAACCCAGATTTAAAGACAACCAGTTTAAGAAGAAACAATAAAGGTCCAGTTTTAAGTTTTTCGTCATTTAGAAACATATTTAACAGTGAATTGAAGGAAATGCTTAGTTTTAGAAAAGCGAGACAAGATACCTGTCAAACTTGCGACAATAATTCCAATAAATTGAAGGAACAATTGAGGAAAACTGGGCGGCACAGGTCCGAAGATGAAATTTGTCGGCTGAGAACTCAACGCCAGTCTCACTTAAGAGAAAGCGAGGCTAGATTCGCTTCCTTAAAATACGATGTAACTATTCTCGCTACAAAAGTTCAACAGGCCATTTAATAAATAAAAATTATATTGAAATGGACTTCTTGTTCCTGTTTTTGATTTATTGTAGCTTGATCATTAGAGACTGATGCATTCAACTTCAAACCCAAATCCCAAAATGTGTTAAATATAGATACAATCTTTCTGAAGTTGAGAAATTTAACAGGACCCTCATTCGACTGACATCACTAAGTCGGTACCTTTACGGGGTCTTAATATCTTCAACCTCGCGGAATATTTACACAGACAAATTATCTATACGCATGTACTTCGCTGTTTTACAAGTACCCTCGCTGTTATACACTTACTAGGCTAAGTGTGTAGACACGTTTATTTGCTGACGGAGTTCGAATTATGATGAAGCCTGATAAGATTAATTTAGCTGAAAAATCCTGACGGGCCGTCAACGAAATACGAGGCGGTGGCAACTGATTGACCTTGTCACGAAATATACCTCCAGTTTACAGGAATCAAACTTAAGAATCGTAACTAACATTCCAATAATAAATGCTCTCCTTTTTATGTTTATAGAGACTTTCCGTGTGCAACTTCACAGCAATTTAGAAACAGCTGCGTTGGTAATTTGTTTATTTCATCGGTACTTGGATATTTCAAGATTAAAAAGTAAACAAAACGACTTGAAAACGTCGGTGGTTCCATCAAAGCTGAACAAGAAATTCAAAATTAGAAATGATCCAATTGAGTTGCTTTTAGAGGGTGACAATAGCGGAGAGCGCTCTCACGGGTTTTGCTAGATATGTCTCCTGACGCGTCGCCTTTGAATTCTTTTTTGCACGAGTTCCGATGTTACTTTGTATGGTAAACACCGAACAGGAAAATAAAAAAAAAAAAAGAAAGCTTACAGGTCAATGTTTTCACTGAATGTTTCATAGGTCCATAAAGTTGCTACTATCCTAAATAAACGCCTCAGACAATCAATAAGTACATTTTGATTGCTTCGTCCACTTTGGCCAAGGTTGCGCAAACAACCCCCCTCCGCTACCCCCACCCCGACCTCATCCCATACAGAAATCTTCTACCGTCCTCGAAGCATTAAATCGTTTTCCTCGAGTAGCTTTCCAGCAATTTGATTTGTTGTTTAGTTTTGTAAATAGCAATTATTGTTTTCTGGGCTAAACAACACTCTACGATAGACCAACGGCATGTATGCATCTTTACTAGTATCACTAGTGAAAATTCATTGCTCCGGTTCAGTTGCTGATTTTTCTTCACTAGTGAAATTTCTGATTCGCGTTTCTGATTGGCTAATCAGCCAGCACCAGTTGTTTCCTACGATTTTTATGGGTAAATCTCAGTACCTATAAATAAAACGCTTTGATCGTCAGCTCACAAACACCTGTAGGAGCACTGCAAAGATGCCGCCCAAATTTGCGAATGTTAGAAGAGTTATGCTTAAGCACAAACGAGCAGCAAAATGTCCGTTTTTACAAGAGTTTATCCTTAAATCTGTTGCTTTGGCAGAAGAGACAAGTTTTGTTTCTTCTGAAGAAATTTTTAAGGAATATTGCAGGGTCGTCTCATTGTGGACAGAAGAGGACAGTACGCGCGGGCAAACTCAGTATCTCATGAAAAAGGGAAGTTTTTACAGGGTAAGTATTAAAATTCTTGGAACCCGATTACATTAAACTATTGTGACTACCGTTGGACCCTACAAATTTAACTTAATCCCTACTAGGCTAACCCGAAAAAAAAACTGTACTCCCCGTTTTTTCGAACTCTAATCTGTTTCCCTTGGGTGTGCCCCGGTGTTATTTTAGGCATTTAGCAACGGTTAATTCGAACTCGGTTATTTCAAACTTTCCGCTCTTTGGAATTGATTTTTGTGTCCCATGACCTGCGACGTACCAATCCCTTTTATTTCCAACTGCAATGATACAATTGAAAACTATATCAACATTGAAACATATATCAGATCACCGTTGAGAAACTAATGTGATCGTACTTTAATCTTTTACCTTAATGTTCTTCCTGCAAAGTAGCTTTTTAGCTAAGCGGAGTTGTCACGATAAATAAAGAATTACCAATTATCAATTACCTCCTCAACTTTAGGCTCATTTAAAGCCCGTTTACACAGACGATTTATGGTGGCCTTATTTTTGTCGAGCCTAAAGTTTTAACTATTTTCGGTACGATTCGGTCTTCATTTCACCATGATATCACCTTTTCTTGTTTATAAGTTGTGTGTACATGCTCCAATAATAATCCTCTCTCCATTTGAACACGCTGCGATATCGCACACAAAACGAGCTGCTATTGCAGATGGTTAGCTAACGCAAATTAAGCGCTTCAAAAAGTCAAATGAGTTGTCTTTCATCTACACTTTATAATTAAAAATAATTGAGTTAGAAACGTAAATATAATAACAGCATGAACCCGCACATCGATCTATTTTATATTAGTATCACCCAACTAGTGGACTAATGCAAATCCTTCATTTTAATTGGCTACGCTAGTAGAGGACTATTAGTAATAGTCCTCGAGTAGCGAAATTGGCGCAATCGAGCATGACGCTTTCTTTCGTTTTATTCCCAAACAAATATTTCTTCAACTTGCATTTGCTAACTTTATTATTGCCTTTTCTGTCCGACTAGTTGGGTGATACTAAAACAATTAGACCCTTCGCCCTCAAGGGCCACGGGTTAATAGCCCATTCGGCTTCGCCTCATGGGCTATTGACCCGTAGCCCTTGCAGGCTACGGGTCTAATTGTTAATTATACCATTAATATACAATAAGCTTACTATCCAACTACTTAGAGAAAGATTTACGAAAATGTTTATTACAAGCGTTACGAACTATTTTTGACTGGTTATTATTTACATATTATTGATACTAGGAGCTATGACTTTTAAACTAGAGATAAGCTAAACGATGAGGGTTTCTTTTCATCAGAGAGTTCGAAATAGCAGAGTCCAACTGTAGCTGATCTTTACGGATTACCTACTTCGTTCTTTGTACAAGTAGTTCAACAGTTTAAGATATATGTCCGCCCTGTGTAATTGTAGGCCCGATTTTAACTCAGTTTCCTAAGTCGTTAAGAATGATAGTAATCGAGAAAAAATGTATGTAAATTGAGCGAACCATTATCAGCATTTAAACATTGTATGTTTTTTACCTTGTGTTTATCAGCAATTTAAGAAAGCGGTTCTTGTATATGGCCAACAGAGGCTATGGCCAATAGCATCAACTACCCAAGCTGGTGGAAACATTCGAGGGTATACGGGGATAGCCCTACAGCGTCCAAAGAGAGAGCCAGCCGTTGAATTTGGGGGGCGTATAATGGCTGAGAGAGTTCAGCATTATATGTCCCTCAACCCCAAACCTGCTCCACCAATTGAGGTAAGCAGTTATGCATAATATCAGCTATCTCGTGTTATCTTTCTGGACATTTAACCTGTCGCCGGAATGCTGAACATTATGTTTATTTCTAAAGCTCCACGATGTGCCGAGTGACCCGGTAAGAAAAGCGGGAAAATGCGCCTTCGCCTCGCGGGACATTAAAAAGTGCGAGGTCCTATGTGAATATGAAGGAGAAGTGCTGACTTTGGAAGAGGCTAAGAGGCGTGAGGAGATCTACCGAGAGGAAGGGAAAGTTTGCGCCCTCATGGTTTTCGAGAGTGCGGGTCGCCAGATTGCGTGAGTGCTATTATAAGTGTGTACATAAGCGTGTTTTGAGATTTGTTTTATAATTTGCTATGTATACTATATTGAAAATTCAGGGGCAAATTGGAAAATTAACATAGTTTGGTTTAGAAATGAAATGAAATGAAATTTGAACATATCAATTTATTCAGTGGCGACTCCGTGGGATAAACAGAGACGCTTTTTTTATAATCAAGATAATAAGATATATAGTAGGTTAGCTCTTAAATAGACCACTTTGAACAGAAAACTACAAGATTGGTGACAGAGCTTAGGATACAAAAGCAATTTCAAAGTCTACGTACAGCATTTACATGACACACTGTAAATGAGGACTCAAGATGCAAGCTAATACGGAGTTGTTTTTCCGTTTTTGCTCACCAATCACGTCCTCATTTCTAGGTGTTCTTATTGTTGTCCAGCTGTACTCATTAGAAGCAGTTGTACGAGTAACGCGTAAAAGAAGTTCAGACATCTCACATTGTTCAATTTGTATTGTGGGAGAACAATTAAACGGATTTTTGTAGCCCTTAACCGTGCGCGTAAAACGGTGCGAAGTCATCGTTTAAGGAAAGAAAACGTTGCATAAATCTTTTACGAAGCATTGTAGTATTTAGTATGATACCGTGAACTTCCGAAAGTAACGATCGACGTTACTTTCGGAATTAGCAGTCTTTGGAGCTTCTTACTTTCGGGCTGTGGTTACTTTCGAGGGATCGTTACTTTCCGGGAGAAAAAAGCGTTATAAGAAGTTGGTAGGAATGAGATCTTTTTACGAAATAAAAGACGGAAATTCGTTAAAAAAGTACTCAAAATATGAGACACAATTCTTCGTTCTAGCTTAAATCTATGTTGCTGCCATATGGGTGGGCTCTTCATGCGTAGACCGTGTTACAGTGATTCGTCAGGAAAGCTAGTCAGATACCGTAAACTGTTTCTACTTCATCACGCACTGCTATGTTAGTTCGCAGTATCATATCTCAGTGCGATGGTCGAATTTTCAATATAAAATTGAAGAAACTTGCCTTCTTATACGCTCCTGCTTAAAATGAAGTTAATTTGAATCAAAGTTTGCGATAGTACGTTCCTGCTACTTGATGAAATTCTGCGGATTTTGTTTTAACACGACGCAACATTAACTGATGAAGCACGAGTGACATTTCACAGCGCTTCCCGACATAAGCGATACATTTCCTTGTTCTAGAGTGCCATGAATCAAGTGGCACTTGAAAACGCTAGCACTTGGTACATTTAACTCGCAATTTGCATCTTTGCTTGCCCTTCGTGCTAATTGTTCGCCAAAAGAGCCACAAGTCTCGTAAACATAAATTTATAAAGCGATACTACACTCTAAAAAGGGCTCACTGAATAAGATGCATATCTGTTGGGAGGCTTGCTGGGTACGGATATACGTATGTACATGTACTTCAGTGCTACGTTGTTGAAACCTGCATCAAACAATGAAATGTTTTTCTGTTCCTCATTTTATAAAGAGTAGTGCGAAACACTGTGTAATGTTCTCTTTTTTGTATTTATATTTAGGATTGATCCATATAGAGGTAATGTGAGGGGCGAATTACCGTGGGGTGCAACACTGAATCACTCGAGGAACAACGCTAATGTAAGGCCCTTCGTCGCCAACAAAAACTCAAGAAATCCAAGGGTTTTTCTTGTCGCCCTGCATGACATCCCAGAAACAGTAGAGCTACTATGGGACTACAATGACAAAGAGTGGGCGTTGTATTCCAATAGCCAGACCCTTCCCCATGGCCAGTAACTTCAGTTCTAGTGGCACAAATACATGTATAAAAAAGTATTGTGTATTTATTCAAGTTTGTGGATAAAGTGAACATCCTCGGTAGAAAAAGTATAATAAAAGTTATTAACTTTCATCATCTGAGGAGTCTTCTTCACAAGCTAGTGAGGCATAAAAAGCTTGTGCGCGTTCAGATAAATATTTTCGCGCTAACTTTAAACAGTCTTTTTTCACTTGATTATTTACAGGCCTCTGTTCATGTCTTGCAGGTACGAGTAAATCGGAATTCAATTCCGTCATTTGCTTTTTTTTGTAGAACGAAACCATTCTTGGCTTCTCTTTAGTGTCAATATTAAACCGTATAAGCACAGTCTCAGGATGGTGTACAAGTTCCAATTTCCCCTCGAAATCTGCGACTTCTCCATAACCAAAATTTAGCCACGCTAACCTTCTGACTTCAAATTTCTCCTTATCTAGACCCTCACACCTGGATATATACTGCATCCTAAGCCAGGATTTATAGTCCTTGATCATGTTTAAAGTTGCCCAGTGTACCTCGATATTTTTTAAAGGACTGTTCTTCAGCAAAGTTGCCCATTCTTGTGGTAACTCAACCCTCTCTACTGTGTCAAAAAACTTCTGAATACAGCCAAAACGCCTGTCGCATATCGAGTAGGAATGTCCCTCTAAAAGAAACTTGAGGTCTATTCTCAGAAACTGTCCCTTTTTCACCAGGTAATCGAGGTAAAAAAACAAGAAGCATTCTTTAAATTGGCCCGGAGAGTTATCACACCAGATTGTTAGCTGATCAAATCTGCCATATTTTGTTTCCATTTTTTCGAGTAGATTGTTCAACAAAGATATTACCTCGTTCGGTCCTGCTCCACCAACACTGTCATCGTAGAGGAAGCAGTGAATAGTTTCTTCATTTGCACAGTATATTCCGAGAAGATTGGTTCTTATTTTCCTCGAATAGTGGCTATCTTGTGCTGAGATCTTTGGACAGGGCAAAGTCTTGTGATAATCAAGTTGCAAGACGAGTGCTTTTGGGAACATATTTTTAAGTTTGTGAATTGTCATTGCTTTTAGAGTGCGTTTATGTATCTGTTTATTCGTTCGACTACGTGATTTGCATTTTTAACGGAGAAAGTTCACGATTCTTCGCGGTAAAGCGTTTTACTTAATCTACGTTGGAAGTTGTTGGGAGTTGCTTCACTAAGACACGTACTGATTCTGGGTGACGTCTATAAGGACCTATCAGAGTGTTGACACTTGGAAGGTCAATGGGTCACGTTTATGCAATTGAATGATCTCTTTCCGGAGACGTAGATTCTTTCTTACAATTTATATAGTGCGGAGTGGATACTTAGCTTGGCTGGTAAGATAAACAAAACAAGTGAGCTCATGAGATAAAGAAACAATTGACTAATATAAAACTCTTTCAATTTTAAATACAGCGAAACCCCGTATCGAGGGATTCAAACCTCAACAAAAACAAATAAAGATTGCTCGACCTGTGCAAACACGCATACTGATTTTGTAAGCCATTCTTGAACTTCACAGTTGCAAGAAACGTTAAGTTGGAAATAAACAAGCAAACCTTTCGGAGGAAAATGAAGGCTTTAGGTTGGCCGAGATATAGATAAAACGGGCATTAAACACGGGACATTACACTCCTTTTTTATAAGGATATTGTTTTTTTTTTCCTGGCTGAATGTTCTTGTCTTTCTGCCGATTGTAGGCTGAAAATATTATTGTGAATATTCTTAGAATATAGACATTATAGTGTATGACAGAACAGAGCCATGCTTCAAAATCGCAGCCTCGGGTTCATGCTTAAAATATTCTTAAAATTTCGCAAAGTTCAGCCTCAATATTCTAAAGAGAAAGAGTGTAACCGGCAGGCACCTTGCCATTTCGTTGTGAATACTACAAGCACAAATACGTTTCCTGGGGGTTAAAGATACCATCCCGAAATATACTTTCTTCTTACTTCAGTACTGATAATTTTTAAATGGAATAGTATATCAACCTAATGCTGAATTCTCTTGGAAGAGGGGAAAAGATTAGATCAGCTAAAATTTGAAGTTTTATCGGCAAAGTCGACTTTGTATTCCTTTATCTAATCTAGGAATATTCACAAGAATTTTTTCAGCCTAGAATAAGCAGAAAACTGATAAGAATACTCAGCCTGGGCCTAAAAACAATATTCTTTTAAAAAAGATTGTACGTGCTAACTAAGGATGAAAAGAACATACTGTCGCGGAACGTTTTGAAGGCGTGCTAGCCAAAACAATGCTGTTGGCCGGGTACAAGTTAACGCATTACATAAAAGTTAACTCGCGGCACCAGGTAAAAGGCCGAAAAACGAAATTTAGATGGGACATATGAAGGAATGATTTTATCGGAAAATGTTAGCTTGTAATATAAATGCACACGGTGGTACCTTTTGAAATTCTAAGTTTTTACTGCCCCACCTAAATAAAGTAAAACCACTTACAAGCCCTTTGTTATATAAAAAAGATAAACTCCCTGCCTTTCCTAACGGTGACTAAAAGATACCGATAATCGCCAATTCAAAACTTTGCCAAAAACACCGCTTTATCGTAAGAAAATATACGAGCAGCTGGAAAACCCCCACCCCATTAGATGCTGCAGAGCTGCAATGGAATGTGACCAATCCAAACGACTTTAGCGGAATTGAACTATTTCTTCGCGAAGAAGTCGCGAAAGGCGAAAAAAAAAAACATCGTGACATCCATTCTCAAATCCATCTCTCAGTGAAGTATCAAGGCAGATTGCATCTGGAACTTCTGATCAACGCGGGTAGTGTAAGTTGCAAATTTAACTTAATCCCTACTAGGCTAACTCGAAGAAAGAAACTTCTCTCCGTTATTTCGAACTCTGATCAATTTCGTTGGGTTTGCCTATTATCTTTTAGGCGTTTAGCACCCGTTAATTTGAACACGGTTTTTTCCAGCTTTTCGCTCTTTGGAAATATTTCTATCTCCTTTGACCTGCAACGTACTCATCCCTTTTATTTAGAGCTCTAAGGGTAGAATTAAATTTATAAAGCGATGCTACACAATAAAAGGGCTCACTAAATAAGATGTACATATGTTAGGAGGCTGGTTATGTACGGATCAGCGAATGTACATGTGCTTCAGTGCAAAGTTGTGGAAAATGCTTCAAACTATTAAATATTTTTCTATTCCTCGGTGTTATAAAGAGTAGTACGAGACACCGTGTAATGCTAATTTTTTTAGTATATACTTAGGATTGATCCATAAAGAGGCAATGTCAAGCGCGAATTTAATCTTTAATCTTTAATCTTTCAGACAAATTCCAAATTACATTACATTGAACAAGTCAATCCAATGAATTTGAGGAAAGCTTAACACAGAATAAGAGATTCCTTAATATAAGCCGCCTTAGTCGATCATTGTATGATTGTATACCGAGTTAATTACGTAGGATCCAACATTAAATTATTCGCGGAAAAATGCAAATGTCAAAATCTTCCTCTTTATCTAAGACTCAAGAAATCTAAGAGTAAGCAATAAATAAGGAATACATTTCCTATAGAACTAAAGAGAACAAGAAAGGGCATTGTATTCTAAAACCTAGATCCAACACCTACAACCTCAGTTGTTGCAGGAAAAAGTGCCTTCCCACACAAAAACATGTCTTTAGTGATAAGTATTTTTTGAAAAATACAAATAGAACTTCAACGTCTACGATCAAAGTCCACTTGCTTGTGTCTGGCTGGCTGGCTGCCAGCCAGACTAACTGGCTGGCAGCTGCAACTGCCAGCTGTACGTGCTAACTAAGGATGAACTTGGCAACTGCCAGCTAGACTAACTAATTGCGATTTACCTCTCTTGTTTTGTTTTCATGCCTTTGGATTCAAGCATAATCATAATTTATGCCTTTGATTGACGTGGCTACAAAGGGACCGATCTTAAAATAACGTCTTTACGTTCTCTAGCTTTATCAGCGGGTAGCCAGGTCCCAGGGCTATCTTCCCCCACCCTGCTTGACGGAAGCCCCCCTGGCTTTTCAAGCACCGCAAAGGCCTCCCTGCCGGCTATCGCCGGCAGGCAGGCGCGAAAGTTTTGCCCCAAATTTGACACAGTTTTCATAAATTCAGACATATATTGGCGGGGAATGCCCGGGAAATGCCCCCAGCATGCACCTGCCGGCTGGAAGTGATTCCCATGACTGGTTTGGGGCCACAGCAGCTAAACTGGAGCCCCCCCTAAATCATTCTGCCCCAATATATGTCTGGATTTATGAAAACCGTGCTAATTTCAACACAACCACCCTGACACTTTTCCAAGAAAATACACAGGCTTTTTCACTCGATCAACCACAGGCACTCTGTCAACACACAGCCTACTCACCCACCTTGCTTGTGTCTGGCTGGCTGGCTGCCAGCCCCTAAGACTGCAGGGCATTGCCGGCCGAGGCTGTCCTGCAAAGAAAATGAGCAGTTTTAACTGAGGAATGTGCCTCTCTCTGTGGCCCACCCCACCCCCCTGGGGTTAGCTCCTGGCAGCCCCGCTTGGTATCAGCGGGTAGCCAGGTCCCAGGGCTATCTTCCCCCACCCTGCTTGACGGAAGCCCCCCTGGCTTTTCAAGCACCGCAAAGGCCTTCCTGCCGGCTATCGCCGGCAGGCAGGCGCGAAAGTTTTGCCCCAAATTTGACACGGTTTTCATAAATTCAGACATATATATATATATATATATATAGACTAATCTCTTACCATTTTCACTGAAAGCGAGAAATGAGTCGTCGATATCTTCACTGGTGGGGCTATTGAAAATGGGCCAGTCGGGTCCCAGATGGAGTTTTTAGTTAATTTTACGAGTAGCGTATTTTCGTTCGAGTTACTTACTCGTGTCTATGTAACAAATTGACGTCAGTTTATCATGCGTCTGTTTTGTTATTGATCATGAATTTCGTCATACCATTGTCAAAGTAGCTGTGAATCCATCTGAACTAATTGCGATTTACCTCTCTTGTTTTGTTTTCATGCCTTTGGATTCAAGCATAATCATAATTTATGCCTTTGATTGACGTGGCTACAAAGGGACCGATCTTAAAATAACGTCTTTACGTTCTCTAGCTTTATCAGAGCCCAAGCTGTCGTTATGTCACAGTCGCTACAATGAGGCTTCTAAAGTAAACGAACGCGATCAATATGTTCCTCTATGCGAGAGTGATGGATCATATAAACAAATTCAGTGCAACTCAGCAACAGGAGAATGCTGGTGCGTCGATGGCGATGGAAGAGAAAAACAAGAAACCCGACAAATTGGAAAGCCAATTTGTGATTCCCAGGGTATGTCATAGTTATCTTGAGCTTGAACTTGATAGTCTTGAACAGTTTTCCTTCGTTTAAATTGCATTCGTTTTAAAATATACAATTGTTCATTTGACCTTGTTCGAATACCAGAAATACAAGCGAACTCCAAATAATAGGCCGAAATCTGATGATCCATGTGTTACTACTCGCTTGTGTTTTACTTGCAGAGGCTGTAAAGAACTGTTCATTACCTCCAGATCCTGGACCGTGTAAATCTTCAATGCCTTCATGGTTCTTCAACAGCACTGCAGGGGTGTGCTCTGTGTTTATTTATGGAGGGTGCGATGGTAACAACAACAGATTTAACAGTTATGATGACTGTCAAGCCGGCTGCAATGGTAAGCTGGAAGTTACCACAGAATAGAGCGAAGAGTACCACAGTTTGCGCTATTAAAATACGCCAGTGTCTTTTAAAGGAGCTACGTCACGGTTTGCGTATCTTGAAAAGTTTAGCCTTACAGTTACCCGTCTGCAATCCGTGTCAATCTTCTCCATCCTTGACCATCCTTGTTCCTTTGTGATTTATCATTATCTCTGTTGTGTTTTTCCGTCTTAGTAAACTACTATTTTAAGGTTTCCTTCAATTTAAAGGTAACTTCGTACGTGGCCATAATAACTCAAAATACCTCGACTGAACCCCTTTACATGTAAGTCCTTTCAAGGCACGCGAGTGTTTGCAAGCAGTTAGGACCTTGTCAATCAGTTAACATTCTCGGAATTTTGCTTTCTTGTACAGGTTTTGTTTGACTTCTCTCAGTTTGCTCTGGTGGTTTATTTCGTTTTCTTTTTTAATTACGTAGCAGTTATTAATGAAAGGTACCTCTGCTGCTTCAGGTCGAAATTTAACTTTCTGCGAGTTGCAACGTGAGATAAGTACCGGACGCTCTGATGATTTTATTCCTCGCTGCAAAGGGGACGGCGAATTTGAACCAGTGCAATGTCACCGTCTGTCAGGCGTGTGCTGGTGTGTAGATGAAATCGGCATGGAAATTCCTGGTTCACGAACACCAAGTGGCTTGCCTAAATGTAACGGAACAAACGGTAAGCTTGCTCCGACGATGCATCGTTTATAAGTATTTATTTTGCTGTATTTATCTCTAGCAGCAATAATATAGATTAGTAACAACTTTATCATGAAGATATCAGCCTAGGTAAGACTTTAGGTTAAAGATGAACAATAAGATTGTCAGGGGTACATTACCAAATTCATCCATACAGAGATCTGTGGCCGAGATCTCAGTCTTCAAGGGGACAGGTAACTCTCCTCGGGGACTACTTGTGTAAATTTGGCGCTTTTTAAATTTCATATCTGTTGGTTTTTGTGAGTCTTTTCAACTCTAAGCTAAATTTCTGTCTTATTTCCCAGGCCATACCGGAGGCCGACGAAGCAGATGAAAATATATTTCCTAACAGGAACCTTCATGTCAGTGAAAGTGTGGCAGCAAGGAATTTATATATGCTTCAACCTAACATATGCTTAGCATTTTCTGTTCGCTCAAAGGCGTCGTAAGACCTGTTTCCTTTAACGCTCAATTTTGTAACAGAAATATCACTTCATCGAAAACAGTTTCCGAGAGGAAGAGAAAGAGAGATAGAAAAAATTATTATACTTAGGTATGGAAACAATTTTAAGCAGGTCACTTTTTTTCCCCTTTGGTTTCGTCTCCTCAGCGTAAAATAAGTCTCTAATGCTATTGCTTTGGAAGGTGACCTGTTCTTTGCGGTGTAAATGTCACAAGAAGCTGCTGTATATAGCCAGTCGTCCTGAAGAGCTGTCACGAGAATTTTGTATTTTTGAATCACATTTAATTTCTAGTGACATTTGTGCAAGAAAGCTCCTGCGTGTGTGAGCCTTTTCAAGCAACCAACTGCATTTGTATTTATGTTGAAATTGAGACCACAATTATGGCGGCTCGCTGCTAGCATGCTGTTAAGTTGACGAGCCCGTAGCTATAATATAAGTAGTTTTGTGTTTCTGTCATGAAATGCATCTGTGTTCCTCAGGCGTAATGGGGCGCGGTATTTTAGAGATAGAGTCGATAGATGGGACTGATGTATTTATCGTGGGCAATTCAGTGGAAGCTCTACCGTTATAGGCGGTCGTGTTATTTCTGAGGAAAAAAAGCTAATAAAAAATATAACGGCAAAGTATCCTTTGTTTCTGATGTGTTTTCTTCTTTCGGCTTTTTTACAGATGGTAGAGAGCTCTATTTTACAACCTACATGTAACGCTGTCTTAATTTCAATGATTGCTTAATAATTATAAACGAAGATTTTGATCGTTTTCCCAGAAATTCAATAAAGCCCGGTTCCGTGTATGACATATCCCCGTTATAAGAATCAATTCTGCGAGTCTCTTGGTACTTCGCTTGTAATAAACTTTATGTCCGCTTCTGGTTGCATTACTCGGTGTTGGTGAGCCTGCAGCTCTTCTGAAGATATCTGTACGGATCGAAATAGATTCTTAAAGGTCCTTCTGAACTCGGGCATTCGCGCATAATATACGATGGGATTGACAAATGAATTGGCTAGCTGTAGACATCTTCCAGTGTAATGAAGTAACTTGCGTAGTTGGTCAATGCGCACCAAGTAGGATATTATGTAGCTCACTGTTAAAGGCAGCCATGCTAGCACTGATAACGAAGTTACAATGAATAAAGTCATGGCAAGCTTCTTGTTTTGTTCGCGCCTGTCTACTGGTATCCTCGGATCCTCGTTTCTTTTGGCAATCCTATTGCCAAGTACGAAGATGGAATAAGCACCAAGCAGAGCATCAAGAAAGATGCTCCGATTATGGTGGCGATTTTGATGCTGATGATTTCGAATGCAAAACCGTATCACTGCTGCCAAGCTCCATGTAATTACAATAGAGTAGATGTAAGCTGGCGTTGTTGTAGTTCTCTGCAGGAAAGGCCAAGCAATAGCGTATAACCTTTCCACTGAGATAAGAGTTAAGAACGATAACGAGGCCAAACCCGAAAAGACATCCAAAACTGCGAAGTTGCCTCAGTTTGCCGGTGTACCATGTATAAAATATCACACGTTATATACAAGGTTTTCGATTTCCCCAACTCCGACCAAGACGTCAGCAATGGACAAGTTGATCAAGAGGTATTAAGTTCGTTTGAGAGTTGATCTTTGTTTCCAAAACACAGCAATAGCAATTGCATTTCCAGCAAAAGCTGCTAACATTTCCATAGGTAATACCACAGTCCATGCTAACCTTGGCTTGTCCGTAGCCATCTGCCAAACAAAGTCATGTGCTTCTTTAGCAAGATGTAATTGAAATTCACATACCTAATCGGTTTTGATGACCATTCTGCTCTTCCTTGTTTTGGACCTATTTTCAGTTTGTTATTTTAGTTTATTTATTCGAGGTAATGCTAGACCTCTTTTACCTTCACTCTTTATTTTCTCATGTTGTTAAATTTTCCAATACAAGGCGCTGTACGTAACATAATGTAGTTAGAAGTGGTTCATTTCTCTGCACATGATAATGAAACCTAATATATACCGGTATTGCAGCTGTTTTGCAGTTTGTCGGCTGCTTTGTCCTGTTCTCCCGTTAGGTCTTTAGAAATGATAATAATCTATTCTATTCTATTTTACTGGAGATTTCGTCGAATTATTTGTTTGCAAGGTTTGAAAACTTCCAAAGCCAGTAATTACTAGGATTACTAGTTTTAATAACTGGGATGACAGCAATACGTTCGGAGGACAACCCTTATATATTGTCACAAAAAGCAAAGAATTGTCATGAAGTGGAATTGGTATATAGGTAACTGTTATCACTTGGCAAGAAGATAACAGCACGGAAGCGACCTTCAAACAAGAGTAAATACTCATCAGTCCGTCGGCTCGATCAAAGAACAGGCATTTTTATTTGGATATTTATTGCTATTAATAATCAATCTACAGTGTATTTTTACCTCAACTTCTCACGCGTTTTTTTTTTCCTTGTGTGTCGTATGTAGAATACTTGACGTTTGGGTGGGTCCTTACCTTCGCTCATGATTATAGTCGTGTTTAGCATTTTTGCCTTGGCAAACGTCTTTAGAAATTGTCATATACTTGCATATTTCATCTTTTTGAAACGTTGGACAAATACATGTCGGGCGGTGAAAGCTTTTGCTATTTTATTAATTAAAGATTTTAGAACTTGAAAATTGTAGACTACATGTGGTGCCTTGACAAACTCCTTGTTTTTATTAACCGCGCGGCCATGGGCCGAGCGCGGTTCTAGGTTTACCCGTGGTTTATTATTTTTTTTTTTGTCGGTGACCAGACACAGACCTCCGCTCGGCCAAACTTTGAGTCACGGAACGTGTGATGTTTTTCCGCCAGAAGCTGTTAAAACATAAATTCACGGACAATTTTACGGATATTGTTTTCTTTTTTGTGGGTAAAATATATTTTCTTTTTTTTTTTTTTTATCAAAGCGTTGGATTTAAAGGGAATAATAAATACGCTGAAAAAAGGTATTATGTCAGCCATGGAATGCGCTGACGTTGCAGCTTTCACTTTCGCTACGTGACAAATAAGATCGTGTTTACTTTGCAAGTTTATTTCGGCAGAAGCGACGGTCATTAATTTATTTGTAATTTTGCCAGTATTTCTTGCGGTTTTAGGCAAATGAAGTAAATCCTTTGACTGTTTCATCGCAGCGAGTTCATAGATCGGAAGCAAAATTAAATATTTGCAAGCCAAGCAAAGAACGTGTCAGAACGTGCGAAGATTACGTCATTGATAGGGAAATAACCACCGTACTAAAGATAGCCGTAGATAACGCAATTCTTGAATTATGTGATTCGTGTGACTTCTTTGCTAACCCTTAACTCAAGGGAAAAAAAACAGTTAAATTTAATCGTGACTTTAAAGAAAGAAAGCGGTTTGTAATAGTGTTCGTATCTTCATGCCCATACATATCCCGAAGAAAGTTCCAGATTAAGACTATTACGTCTCGGAGATGTCACAACGGCTACGACTGATGGTGCGATAATAGAGTTTGTGTTGATCAAGTGCTGTGATGTCTACAGTAATCAATGAATCATCAAAGATTGCTTTGGAATATGCACTGCGGTGCGACTGTAGTACTAAGAAAACAGTTAAATTTTAAAAGCGCGGTTATAAGATCTAACAGATCTTCTTGTTATTTTATCACTAGTGATACTTATGCTTGATTGCGAGATGAAAGCAACTTAAATCAAAGAGAGCCGCAGTGACGTGCTTGAAAATATTACCACTTCGAAAATAACCGAAGGTTAGCTATTGTAACATTAGGTAAATATGCGTGGCTTCATTACTGAATCGAATAAACACAGTCAGACCAAGACACTAAATTGTACGACCCAAATACTTATGAATAATTATTCATCCATTTAAAACGAAAATTAAATTTGCTTTGAGTGATGTAGGTACTCTTGAACAAAACAACAAAACTTCGTTCATCTGATACAAGTTTAGCCAGCGATTTCCTCTAATTCTCATAGTGTAACGCGACAATATTAGTGCGTCATCAATTTAAGGGATTCGTGAGTTATTTGCCCTTGAAAATTACTGCTTTCTTTGGAGCCATTAGTCCCATATTTACAGCTGTTCACTGAGTGTTGGCCCAAACCAAGAGGCGTGTACCAAATTAGAATAAAGCTGCTGTAAACCTGCCATTGCACCTAAGCGTGTACTGTTTCAGGCTTTTTTCGAGCGTTTTCATTCACGTGGCCAGCAGCCATGGAAATTTGCTAAAACAAAAAGAAAGTATTTACATAAGAAAAGAAGTTACCGCAGTGAAAGTGTTAATATAAAAGTGATGAAACATCTAACCAATTAACGACGTAATGTTAGTAGACCTAGAGGAGTGTAATCACACAACAAAAAGCATTACAACATAGCCTTAGCGAAGCGCTCACGTTAGTGTGTTTATTTGTATTTTTTCTCGGTAATTTTTTTCATCGATGTTGGCGCTTTGTAAAACATAATTCCAATTTTTCTTCTCCTAAAATATGGAAAAATGTAACAATTATTCCGGAGATGAGGACTATTATTCCTGTGAGCTACCAAATTTGGAGCTAAAGTTTTCTGCCGGACCTCCACCTTAGAGATTTGCGAATTAAAGCGAGCAGGAGATGAATCAGCTGGTTGAACAAAGGCAATCAGCACTCGGAGACGGACCAAAAAAACAACAAACTGTTCTGTAGCAACCTTCCGAGGTTAGTCTGATGCATTGCGGAATTTTACAGAGAATTTTCTAGCCATTTGATGACAATAAAATTCGGCACTAGCTTTCGTTGTAAAACTTTTCTGGCATCGAAAGCCATTTAAATGCTTTCGGCGAAGAAAACTTGAACATGAAAGCTTAAACAAATCTCTGTTTGTGAAGTCTTACATACGAAATCCTTCTGTTCCAAAAACGTTAAAGGTAATAGTTTTTCTGAACCTCAATAAAGGAAGTTTTATCAAATATTAGTAGCCTTTGATGAATTATTTCAGTTCCCACTTTTTAGTTTTGCTCAAACGCTCGTCGCTCGATCGTGGATATGAACTCTCGACGAAACAGCCGCACGAAGGAAAGACTGCATCGTGCACAAATATAAGCTTACAATTCTGACATTTTCCTTCAGGCCTTCGCTTATTTTACCAAATAACGAAAGTGACAGGCATCATTTTAAAAAGCCATTCATGTGTTCAAGTTCAGTTTTAGACGCACGACTCATCAAATTTAAAAGGAAGCGGAAAGAAAAATGTAAACCACAAACCTGCTACTGAATAAGAGCATCTCGACCCTGAAACAGCTCAAAGCCAGGGATGTTCGTTCGCTTTTCTTTTGCCGAATAGGCCGTGAAGGACAGAGAGCTCAGCCGCCAAAAGTTTCAACCATGTGCTTTTTTTTTTTTCATTTCGTCGGAAAACCAATCCAAATTTAAGCTTAACCAATTTTTGAGAAAGGCTTTTACCTGGTACAATTTCGTTTGTTGTCAGCTTAATATTTGGGTTAACTGAGGTCACTGCGCGGTTTGAAATTGTTTGTTTGCCCGAGAAACTATTAACTCGCCGCGATCCAAGAAAAATTTTGATGTGTCGCTTTGCCAGATTTTTTAATGAACATTTTTGCGCGGTCTATCGCGCTTTTGACTTCATGTAAGCCGGACGAGATTCAATATATACATCTCAAAAGGCTATCGCCTCATGCGACTCTTACGCTTCCATTTCGTACTTAGCAACCTCCCGCGTGCATCCATAACTTGATAGCTGCACGCTGCACGCTGCACGCTTACCATTTCTTAATGATAATGAATTTAAAATCTCAAATAGACAAGTGAATAAATAAACACATAAATAAAATTTATTTAAGGTTACAAGCTAAAAATCAAGATAACCGCAACTTACGCCTATCATACGTGGCCTCTGGGCCAACTTGCTGCAATACCAGTATGACTATACCCATTCTGTAAGTCAATGGGAATCAAGTTCTACTTCCAACTACATATGAAACTGTTCTTCGATCAAAAAGTTTCACCTGCTTAAATATTGGAATGTCAACTGATGTACTCTGAAAATGTCTAACGGGTGTGGCATGGGGCGAAAACAGCGAATATCTTTACATGTGATCAAGAGCCTTGTGTATAATGGGTACAAACATATCCCCTCAGAAACCTTCGACTTATTTTTCCAGTGTATCGACTTCAACCGAGGCCACTCCCAGCAGCAGTGGAAAAGTTGAATCAAGAACTACCTTTATCATTATTGTCATGCTTACTAGTAAGTTATACATTGCCGTTCTACAGTGGTCGTAACAGCATGGCAACACACATCAAAGGAATTCTTACTTTCACAGAGGTAAATTGTCTTGGGGTGCGTTCCTTTGGGGTGATATGGATGATCATGGTACATCAAAGGAACCGGTGAATCCACTCTGGTCACGGGTTCTTTGATGCACTAGCGCACTATGATCCGAGTGATCTGGAATTACTGTTCAGATCCAGATCACCCCAAAGGAACGCACGCCTAGTTATATCTTGAGGAAAAAGATCGTCTGGACCAAGATCACGTCAGGGTCTCAAACTAAGAAGTTCGTCCTCCTGAGTCGAATCAAATTACTGATTAACTGCAGTGAACATATCCTTTTTCATGTTTCTCGGGAGAATTTGGTTTTACATTAGGAAGACAACGCTCGTCGATTCTTATTCAGTTATTCTTGTTCTGGTCATGGTGTTCGGAATTTTGTTGGAGGAATGAGGTAAATCGATTGCTTTTGCAATTGAGTCGAAGTGCCGTCATTAAATAAGAAGCTGATTTGAGCGTTATGACCGGCAAGCTATCTGGTGGAATCATAGATGTGTGCTTACGGCGTATCAAAGTGCACCTACATGTACAGGACCTATGTAATGACGAAAGTTTCATGTAATATATCACAGGACAGATGAAAGCACAAAACATTTTGAGAAATGTCATAAAATATACTGCGTTGCATAGGAAAGTCCAAGTAAAATGGGAAATTCCTTGGAGAATTTGAACTGGCAACCATACTGCAAGATAGGCAATCGCGCAAAGAGAAAACTCTTTGGAAAGGTCGAAGTTCTTTTTTCAAGCCTCGAAACAGGAGAGTTTCTTCTGCACCTAAGCCTTAACCAAATCGAAATGTAATTGGTGAAAATACTGGGCAAATCAATAATCTCAACAAACCAAACTGCTACATCTGAAATAAGAAGCTGATAGTAACCAGCCAAGGCAAAAGCGTAGGTCATAGTGATCGCCATTGAGAGAATACAAATGAGAAAGTTCGTTGTCATGTAACATCTGACACGGGTGAGCTTGTGCGTTAGAGGCCAGAATGTCCTGTAATGCATATCTAAAGAGATTGCCGCCAAAAAGCACAGTGAGAATACATCGCAGAGAGTCTGTAATGTCTGGAACAATTCATGATAGGTCACACGGCATCCAAGTCTATCTGAATGTAGCAAACCAAGTACGATCAGAAGGGCAGTGAAACCTCTGATGATTTCCGTAAAGGCAAGACTGACAGTAAAGTATCTGACGAGATCAAAATATCTTCTTATAATAACGACGAAAGCGTATAGATTTCCAGAAATAATAACCTATTTAAATATTTATGATTTTTATTTATTTTACCTTTTGGCGAAT
This sequence comes from Orbicella franksi, assembly GCF_964199315.1. NCBI lineage: Eukaryota > Metazoa > Cnidaria > Anthozoa > Scleractinia > Merulinidae > Orbicella > Orbicella franksi. Next base: position 22,974,070 of record NC_138154.1, read on the forward strand.
CTAGTCCTTGTTTAAAAACACATTAACCCAACAGCACAAATTTTCTAAACTTTCTCCCAAGGTCACCTATCTCCCAATTTTTATGCAGATGTTCTCCTCGGTATATTTCGTTATTATTGAAATATTTCATTTCCAAGAAAGTCATCGGTAAATTTGGATTTCACCTTTAAACGTGTCAGAAATATAGACGAGAGCTCTATCATCATTTGGTCAAACGAATGAGTGTAAACTTCGGGAGATTTGAAATATATTCTCGGTGACTTTAATTTATAGTGTTGCAGTTCTAACGAATGATGTAAATTTATTTGAAGGTAAAATAGAGAGGCACAGAATTACTGAGGCTCATGACGCACAATTGTCATACATAAAACTTCTCCGAAATATAACTTACCTTAGGAATATATGTCTTCCAGAAAAAAAGCGAAAAGTTTTGAAAACCAAATAACCGCTTTTACCATGAATAATTACAATAATACTATAGAGATTTTATATAGCTTGGGATGAAAATATCGATCTCCACGCATATTGGTTGAATTTCACCCGCTTTCAGGTAAAAATAATTAAGTCCATTGTTGACAACTTGTTAATTATTCAAGTCTTCACTTGAAAACCGTAACAAAAGACTGATAACACAGCTCAGTCGGGTTCAGAATGTGCTGCAATTAGGAATGAAAACTATAAGATGTTGTTTTGATAAGAAATCGGCGATAAAGGAGGAAACCTTGTAGGAAGACCAATTATGAATTTCGTACAATGTTCCACGGCCAGAAAGTTGAGGCATGAGGGTGATTGCGGCCTTGCACAAGGAAAGCAACGCAGCTTTTTGGGGTATTGGTGTTGTATCGCATGATGCTTGATATAATGATCACGTCAGTTCACTGTTTTTTTTTTTCTTTTTTTTTCTACTGCCTTAGGTTAGATTCTAACCAACATGAACAATGCAAGCAGCCAAACGCTTCCCGTTTAGGAAAAGTGGATTTGGAGCGCAACTTTTATGTTGGAAAGCATAGCGATTGTCTTTGCCAATTCCATCACAATTCATATCTTCTTGAGACAAACGGAAACTCTGAGGCACACAAGCTACGTAGTAATCAACTTGGCTTTGGCTGACCTAAGCGTAGGCCTGTCGGCAGGTTGTTTTGGTGTGGAGAACCTCGTCTTAAGCTTAGATTTTATTTCAGAATGTGCTTCTATCTCAGAATGTGCTTCTATTGTGTTTCTAGTTCTTCTTTCTTTAGAGAGAATGCATACCGTTTTTTGGCCTCTACGTCATCGCATTACTAAAACCCGTAGTTACATCTGTGTTATTTGCGCAGCTTGGCTGTTTTCTTTCACATTCACAATCATATTTATCATAACCAGAAGCATATCACCTAGAAGCGTTTAACTTCCCTTATCTGTTTTAAACTATGCTGCCGATTATTCCCGACCAATGAAAATCACTCTTCTAATTTTTGCCCATATAATGAAATTCTGCATAGCGCGCTCTTCGCGAACTCCTCGCGTGAATCTCTTGCAAAACAAACCTGTTCAAAATGGCGTCTAAAGGGAAGAAGTTCTCGGGCATGATGAAAAAGAAGATTTGCGTCAAGGGAAAAGCATTAAGAGAGGAGGTTGTACTTGAAAGAGTTTCTGGTGAGTTGGCAGAAACATTCAAGGTTTAACTGGACTCTTGTGCCAGCGAGTTCGGATCGGTAAAACATTGTAGCAGTCTGTCCGTAATATAAATAAAGAGATCAAGTGAGAGAGTTTTTGATTTATTTAGTGAACAGGCGAAGTTCTTTCGCGACAAATACGCGGTACTTAGGTTAGGTGGTATGAATATGTAAGGGACGTATGAAAAAGTGAGGAAGTTAGGAAGATTGTTCAGGACAGTTGCAAAGATGGTGATATTGTACGGTCGATCGTTTCGTGTTATCTGGAATTTAATAAGCGCTACAGTTTGAAGTATGTCATGGAAGTTCAGAGAAATGGCAAGGAAAAATGTCAGAGGTTAAGTATCATCCATATACGCCAGAGGACAAGGTTTTCTTTGTTAAAGTTTGGGTCTGCTGCGGCTCTTAGTCTTCGAAAACGGCTTCGTAAAGTTCTAGATCTCCATATGTAGTCGAACGTCCAGCCACCTGTTGGATTGCGAAGCAGATCACAGCGGATCTATCTATTAAGGAACGAGTAAAACGGATACGTATAGGATATTTTATGGCTAGCCAGCATTTCGAAATGAATTACACATCGGCCAAATGAACATTTGTCATGTTAAGCGTACTTTTTTGTATAACAAAATAATGGTCTTTTAACAGGAAATTAAAAATAATATATGCTTAGCTCACGAAACCGATGGGACGTGTCCGTTTTACTGACTGACGAACGAACGAACGAATAGACGGACGGACGGACGGATGGATGATGGATGGATGGATGAAAAGTATTTATTAAAAAAGTCAGGCACAGCATACGTGTGAAGGGTTAACATGTCAACTTCAAACTGAAAATTCAATGACGAGGAGTACACTAACTTATAAATAACATGAGTCGAAGCATGATAAACTGGTTTTATAAATCTTATTTGAAATACCTCGTTTCATAAGCTGCCCGAAATAGATAAGATGCTGTTAGGTTATGAAAAGATTTTCATATATTTCTTGTATCGAAAAGGACATTCGTGTTATTGATATTTCAGCTGGTGAAAGTAGAAATACTTCTGATTAGTGCTCTGAGTTCTCAGGGGTTTACCGGCTTATCTCTGGTTTCAGTAGAATGAAGTGTCCGCCCCCACCCCCCCCCCCCGAAAAAAAAGAAAGAAAGAAAGAAAAGAAAAGAAAAAAGTGGATTATTTTCTCTGAAATCATAGGAACATCACCTTCTGCTTGGTTTCTTTTGGCTATCTATAATTTCTTATATTCCAACACGTCCCTCGCGCGCGATTGGTGTAATCTCCTCACGTGACTGAATATGCCCTAGCTAAAACTGGGTAATATCTCAGAGATATTGTTTATATATCCAATTCTTAAATATATGAAAATCAAGCTGCTTATTGACTCCAGATGCAATGAGAGTGTCTGAGGATTGCCTGTCTTTGGACAAGACGGACGTTTAAGAACATCAAGGAGAAGGTAGAAAGGCAAAGGTAAGACGAAATCTCACTAAAACAAAAGACATTGGTTGTTAAATAGATCTACCTTTAACTATCCCCAAAGTTTGGTTACAACATACCGGCCAACAACCTGGATTTAATTTTACATTCCCCTAGGTTATTATATCGTGTTCTGTCCCGCTTTATAATTTGCAAAATGAATTCGTAAGTGTCGCGATCATCTCATAGTTTTCCCGTTACGATAGAGAGACGACTTGCATTATTTGTACAGTAGATGCACGCGATTTTTTAGATAAATTCTTTTTTCTCACTTTTGTCCGAGTCTTGGAATCAAGTTAGGTTCACGAAAAAGAAAGTAATAAAACGTCAACATTTGCGTGACAATGGGTGGAACTATTTCACCTGGTGGTATTCCATTCTCCATTATGAAGATTTAGGAAATTTTTAAGGAATTGAGAATTTTATTTTCCAAAATTTATACACCTCTCGGACTAAAATTATGCCACATGCTTATTGAAAATATAGATTTGCATAGAAGTATGTGGGTTGTTTAGCTCCCAATATCTGCTAAAAAAAGAGCACTTGACAAACTATATGAAGCCAGTGTTGAAGGGAATCCAGCCAATCTGTATGCTTGGTGAAATTATCGTGTGAAGAGACTAATTACAATTTGCGTCACCACGTTATTACAAATTGCGTAGACTGACGTTTATTACAAAATGCTGCAGCTCTTATTACAAAATGCGTCGTTTGCATTTAATACAAAATACTGCAGGTAATTACAAAATGCTGCAACTTTTATTACAAAATGCGTAAGGCATTACAAAATGCGTAGTTATTACAAAATGCCGCAGAACACCGCTTTTCAAAAAGTCAGTTTTTGATGAAGTTAAATTTGTCTCAGTTCGTCGACAATCAAGAAACAACATGGCGTGCCAATATCCATAACAATTTCTCTCGCGTACTAGGAGTTTAATTTCACATTCTCCTAGGATATTATTTCGTGTTCCACGTCGCTGCTATTTTCTGTTTATGAGAATGCCCTAGCGGGATATAAACGTTATATAGTAACCAAATAAATATCGAGGCTTCCATGCATTGGAATAAGGGCACTCTTCCATCGCCTGAAAGCAAACAGGACAAAATCACACATTTTTGCAGCTGCTGAGGCAAAAAACAAAAAATAAAATAAACTTAAATTAAATATTCCTTGCACTGTTAGTGATCAGTGAACGTCGCCCCATGTTTTCGCACAGTTGCACAGTTCAGACATCTTTAACTCTACACTAGTTCATCTTTACGAGCTATTTAAGAGTCATACTCAGTTATTTTCGATTTATATAAAAAGGTCGCGGCCACGGTATCTCGCCGATTTTGCTGAGATTTGGCTTGCTGGCTTGTTTAAGAGTCCTAACAGCGAAATGGATGTTAAAAAGTTCCAATTCTTTTTACTTTGGAAAATATCGAGAAAGCCGATTTCGAGTGACCTTGGCGGCCCGCCAATATCGCGGATCGAAGGAGTTCTTGTTACTTCAATCTTGATCCTGCCATCGTAAGTTCTCGACAATTCTTGTAACAGACATGAAGAACTATCCTTCTTTGTCTTATTTATTAAAATAAATCCGTAAAATGATAAGTTTGAACGACGAACGTCCAAGAAGCTCGAAGTTATGTTTACGTCGCTTTTAATAGCCGCAAATTTACTGTAAATTAGGAGGCTGATCTCCATTGTTATCTCGATTAAGAACTAGCCATTTACCCTGAACACAGCTTGTTTATTGAATAGTTGATTCCCTTAATAAAAAAAAAATAGGGGAAATTTAACGGTGGATATAAAAAAATTATAGCACCAGTGACAGTCTCAACAGTTCAGCCATTACTGAAGACGAGTCCGTTTAGGGAATACGGCAGATGTTAATTGAGAGAGATGAAAAAAGCTATTCCTGTCGTCTAAATGAAGTTATTTTCATGTTTCTTGTTTATATGGTACAAATACCCTACGTCTTAAGACATGTTAAAAAAAATGTTGATACGTGATTTCTGGAGAAATCTTGAACTGTCATGAATCATTTTGTTGTTAACTTGTAAACATTCTTCATAACACCCACTCGATTTACTTTTTCCAAATCAAAGTATTTTAGAAATCACCCAGAACATAGGAACTCAATTTTCATTTCCAATATCGAAAAAAAAAACTGTTTATCTTATCCAGATTACGTGGCTACAAACTATCGCGGAAATACCGACCGACATAATTTCAATCATTGTTGAGTACAAAAATGCAAATTGCGTCACGTTTCAAATTAAGTCCTCTTAAACTCCTCTTTGTACTCCCCTTTCTCTAGATGGCATATAAAAACCACCCACGTTAGCTTCTATTGTGAAACAGTTGTGTATCCCAGTAGAATTTGAAGCCTGAACGATGAACGTCGTGGACATAACGAGGATGACTGATTGACAAACTGATGTGAAATGAACATCCTTTCCCATTCGCTAACTTGCAGCGCGCGCATCCGCTAATTAAGTTTATTCACTCAATCCTACCGTGAACAGGGTGAAGAATTTTCCTTGCTGTGGTTTGAATTAAGGTAAGTGGTTTTATTTCATTTCTATCTTTATTTCTTTAGCAATATTACCCGTACCCTCAGCGTACCTCAGAAGCGTTTTTGCTTTTAAAAGGATAACAGAACAAAAGTTGAGCTCAAATTGATTACTTGATAACTGAATTGCTCGTGGAGATTCAATGTAAATTTGTGCTTCTTGATTTTCATTTCAGAGCTTTTGATTTGCTCATCGATTTCCAGTTCTGAATGGCTTTCATCAACACAAAGATAATGTAACAATGGTTAGATGTGGGTTTTCAAAGTTTGTTACGGACAGCTGCGGACAAAGCATAGCATCAAGCGAGTGAGTATCGCTTTTACAATGCACCAGAGATGTAAGGCCACATCTCAAAGGTTTCAACGTTATAGATGCTTCGCTTAAAAGAGAAATTCAGCTTCTTTGGGCAAGAGCAGGTACTGATTCTAATTACTTATATATCTATTTCATTGTAAACATTTTCGCCCCATAATTTGATGTTCTATACCCGCTGTATCGACGGTTCCTAGAAATACGACTTATCCTTAACGCCCGCTAATCTGGGTTTTAAGCTGGGAAGTGACTTGAAGCGGAATATTCTTGAGTGGATAATCTTCGTCTGGGGAAAGGGCATCCTGCCGCGGTTCACATAGTTGACATTAAGAATCAAACTAAGCGGACCAATAGAAGAGTACGATACGACTTATTACACTGAGGGTGACCACGTTTCTTTTTCTTTCTTCTTTCTTTTTTCTCGATCGTACCTACTCTCTGATGCGAAAGGGAATTTTGCCTGGGCTGATCGCTGTGCATCACTTTTTTGCGCAATTCTGCCTTGCTCAAAGTTTTATTTTTGCTTTTGGTATATACCCCACTATACGTTTCTAACGGTACTTCCCTTATTACAAGTATATGCTTTTTGCAGGCGTTTTCAACTTACTGCAGGAAACTATGTGACAGTGGCAAGACAAATGGAAATTCCTCGAGATGTTGATGGTCAGAGACAATTCTTACACGAAGAGGTTTTGTTCTCCACGCAAATTCAAAGTTTCTTTTCACGCCGGGCAAAATGCGAAAACTCAGAAGCCCAGTCAGTTTCCGACCAAGACTATGAAGCAGCTGAAGAAGCGCTGGCAACCTTACGAAATGCAGAGGAGCACATACAGCCCAAGAACCCAGTCATGTACGACGATTACAATCTTTGCGAACTCGTCACTTCACAGAAGCTAAGTAAATTAAAAATCAGTAAACTAAGAGAAATTTGTCACTTGTTTAAACTGGAAGTGCCTGTTCAACAAGGAAAACGAAAAGCTGCGTTTGTTGGTGCGTTAACCGCCATTTTATTGGAGTGTTCCTGCTACCACTCAACCACGTCTTCTGTGAGCCCATGATATAAGAGTTGCATTGTGATAACTTGCAAAACAACTTGCCTTAGAGTTTTGCAAAACTTTATTTTTGTTTCCTCATTAAGAGTTACCTTTCGCTGTAGTTACATTTTGCTGTAGAGCAGACGGACATCCGCGGCCTAGCTGTGAACTAGCTAGGTGGAGCTAAGCGCATTCACCACTACAAAACAACAACAACAACAACAACATTTTGGCCCTCCCTTACACCCCACTCCGAGCCATCAAAAAATGTAGATTTACAACTAGACGGAAAGTATCATCTTACCGTTTCTTCGGTCATTAATAAACCATCAAGTTTGAACGACTTAGATCCTTCTAAAAGATAACGCCGTGCTAGTTATACCTTGAAATTGACAGTGCGTGTTTTACACCCAGTCCGTAGTCCGCAGTCCACAGTCGGCAGCCCATATTTTACACTGACCGTATCTCCATGCCAACTTTACGGTATCATATCATCGTTACTAATATTATAAATAAACTTGCAGTTCCGCCAAAAAATACTTGTAAAACGTGCTACTCGATACTACTGTAACTATTAAACCTAAAAATCGGTTTCATTGACTTAGATATAGCATTTGCACACTTCAGATGACCAAATGAATAAATTTAATTAGTGATATGGCGCGCCTCATGATGTTCATTTCACATTTCATCGACATTCATTGTTGTGCGTAGAAACAAACATATTTTTCATGCCAGAAGATAGGTGATTTCAATATCCCAATAGAGTAAGAGAAATTTTAAAAAAGATAATCAATTGAATAAGCACTTGAACGGTGCATGTTCACGCATTTGGGTGATTTCAAATCTGTAATTTGGAATGTCAGTGTAGACTGCTTACAGTGCAACAACAAAGTGAACGGTGTAAAATTTTCCCTGAAAATCGCACACGCAATCTTGAATCCTATTTTCAAACACAGCTCTTTGAATCACATTAGTAAGAAAACATGGAAATTGCAATATTTAAGCGACAGGAATCGTTTTCTATCTTCCTCGACTAACATTGGCTTAACAAGCTGTTCCGCAGAAAATGCCAAATTACTACTGATAACATAATTTTTCAGTCTACGCTGTTACAACTTCCCCGAATTTTTATTAATGGAATCAAATTAGCCATAACTAAGCTACACTCTGGGTAACTGGCTACTTCAATCGAGATAACACCGAAGATATCGCCCTTCCAATTTGAAGTAAATTTACGACTTTTCAAAGCTAAGAAAATATACCTTCGTGCTTCTTGGCCGTTGGTCGTTCAAAACTTATCATTTACCGGATTTATTTTAATAAGTAAGCCAAAGAAGGATAGTTCTTTATGTCTGTTACAAGAATTGTCGAGAACTTACGATGGCAGGATCAGGATTGAAGTAACAAGAACTCCTTCGACTCGCCATATTGGCGGGCCGCCAAGGTCACTCGAAATCGACTTTCTCGATATTTTCCAAAGTAAAAAGAATTGGAATTTTTAAAAATCCATTTCGTAGTTAGGACTCTAAAACAAGATTCCATGCCAAATTTCAGCAAAATCGGTGAGGTACGGTGGCCGGCCAAAGTTTAAATCTTATAGACTATGACTCTTAATGTAAAAACGAGCTTTTAGTCGGCGATGGAAGGGAGGTACATTGGTTGAGACATTAAAAACAACATGGCGTGCCAATATCAATAACAATTCTTCTCGCGTACTAGGAATTTAAGTTTACATTCCCCTAGGATATTATGTCGTGTTCTGTCGCTGCTATTTCCTGTTTATGAGAATGCCCTAGTGGGATATAAGCGTTATATAGTTTATTAAATAAATATCGAGGCTTCCATGCATTGGAATAAGGGCACTCTTCCATCGCCTGAAAGCAAACAGGACAACACCACACATTTTTGCAACTAGATATAGCTCACGCGAGATGGCGAAACCGCTTTTTGAAAAGTCAGCTTTTGATGAAGTTAAATTTGTCTCAATTCGTCGACAAACAGGAAACAACATGACGTGCCAACATCCAAAACAATTCTTCGCGCGCACAAGGAATTTATATTTTAATAAATCGGTTTTTTTCGTTTAGTTTTCTCAAATAATGGTTAAATCGCGATATAAAACTGAATGCGACTTTGAGACGAGATATGGCTAACTCCGTGAGCGGGCAAGATGAATCAAATCTTGCGCTGTGATTGGCTACCCGAGCGGGCAAGATGAAGCTATCTTCCCCGCTCGGGACTACCCGCCGTGTCCCGCAAGAAAAATTTCCTTGAAAGCCACATAATATATCTTTTATTGACCAAGCTTGTTCGGTCAAGATGGCTGGATATTAGCCTCGTTCTTTTTTTTTTTTTTTGCGTGTTTATGGACCTCGACTCCGTCTCGGTCCATGCAAAAAAAGCCATCTTGACCTCACACTTGGTCAATAATTCATATATATTTACGAGCATATATTTTCTCCAAACAATACAAGCTGCTGCCAGATACAATAAAAGTGTCTGCAATTTGACAAGACGGACGTCCAAGAACACCAAGGAAAAACTACAAAGGTAAAGGTAGGAAGAAATTTCACTAAAGCAAAATACACTTTTTTCGTAGATTTGCTTTTAACTAACCCATAAGGCTGGTTAAAACATGCCCGCAAATAATGCCGGGATCTAATTTTACATGCCTCTAAGATATGCCATCTTGTTCTGTCGCCTCTAGTATCTGTGTATGAGAGTACCCTAGTGGGGCATGTGTTATATTGAGCTGAAAGAAAATCGAGGTTTCCAAAGGTTAGAATAAGGATAGGACGCAAGACACCGTTTATGATGAATGAAAATGGCTTTATGAAGTTTTCGACTAATGTTTTCAAGTTTCTAAAGGAAGAACGTGCTATGTGGATAACTTGGACAAAGCTGAATGTGGGTACCATGTTTCTTCTGACAAGTGACTTGTCGACTGTGTTTGCATAATTCTTGGCATAATTTAGCCCTGAGCTTGCTCTACAGGGTGATACCATGTTTGTTTATTATGACGTCATGTGACGCCATTTGACCCGCCATCTTGGATTTCACTGTCATTAAAGGGAAATAATACAAAATCAAGCCAGAATGTTCAGAATTGTAGAAAACGACGGTTCCAAACGGCGTTATTCCTTGTTTGTCTTTATTCGCCCTGTTCTTTCTTTATTTTGTTTAAAAACCAAGTAGCATAATTTTGATGCGAGAAGCATAATTTAGAGAAACGAGAATAATTCGGGGATAACTCCCAAAAATTTTGAGCAGTGCTAGGAGTATAATCTGCCAGTTTTGCAAGCACAATCGACAAAAGCCTAGTCTGTAAACTCTGAGGCATATTAATATAATTTTGAAACAGTTTTATTCCACGAACAGAAGCACTTTGGAAACGTCATCATCCTTGCACAAAAAAAAAAAAGTTGTAAAAGCAACATGAAATTGTACATCGAAAATTTCTCAGACAGTTTTCTACATAATGTTTTTTACTATGCAAGGTGCTTGGCAGTCAAAAAAATGACATATGTCGTGAGGTTTAGCCATTTAGGGAAGAAAAGAAGGAGATATATTAAGATAGTAATTAACAGACACTCGTATTTATCCATTTCGTTGGTCTTTTGAATAAAATAACTATTTTAATAATATACATGAAAAAATTAGTCGATTCTGATTGGCTGAGAGCAATAGAGTTCAAGTTTAACACACTGCAAAAAGTGTAACACCAGTACAAAACGTGTAACACAAGTGCAAATTGCACAACGTAATCCTAGATTATGATTGGCTGAAAGAAAAAAGGCAATTTTCTAAGCCAATCATATCACGCAAAATGATGGCGAAAATTTAGTGCGGAAACTTTGAAAAAAGTTTCTAAAATGAGAAAAAATGGCTCCAAAAAAGATCTTCCGGCATTTCCTCCACGCGAAGTTTTTCATGTTAATATTATTAATTAGCACTTGTGAATTTTTTAAAAAAGCTGAAATTGCACTCGCCGAAAAAAACCTTGAAAAACGTACTCGTGCAAATTAATTCCAAATTGAACTCGAAACCGTATGATTACCTATACTAACTAATTCACACGTAGAAAAGGTGGATTTGCTTGATGCTATTAGCATTACATTCAAACTCACACCACGTCCTCAGGCACTAAGAGATATTTTCCTTCTTACTTAATTTTCATTTTATTGTTCAAATTAGTTTTTAAACATCTCCCCATTGAAATGAAAATTTAAATACAGTTAAACAAGAGTTCAACTTTATCTTTTGGGAAGAAAGTGCTTTAAACGGTTTTGCATTCAAGAATCTTTTGTAAGAGATTGGGTGTTATATTCAGTTTCAAGTGGAAGGGGGTTGAGTAATTATTGAAAAGAAAAAATATTAATGTTTAAAAAACACTTCACAGACTGGACGCTAAACATTTATGGTTTGTTTGTTTATAGAATAACAGTAAAGAGGAGATTGGCTGAAAAGCAGTTTAAATTCCAAAGCTAGTATATCTGATGTTTCTCATTAACTCAGTGGCCCTGGCGTTTCAAGTTAATATCTCCGAAAGTGATTCAAACATGATTTGTTCAATGTCTAAATAGTGCCCCCAATTGGTTTTTCTAAAGCTGCAATTGTAGATCCTCTTTGACACACAAATAAAGTCTTTCATTTATTCTCTCATTGATTCATTCATTCTTCCATTGATTCATTGATTTATTCATTCATGTATTCATGTATTCATGTATTCATGTATTCATGTATTCATGTATTCATGTATTCATGTATTCATGTATTCATGTATTCATGTATTCATGTATTCATGTATTCATGTATTCATGTATTCATGTATTCATGTATTCATGTATTCATGTATTCATGTATTCATGTATTCATGTCTTTATGTCTTCATGTGTCCATGTGTCCATGTGTCCATGTGTCCATTTGTCCATTTGTCCATTTGTTCATTTGTTCATTTGTTCATTTGTTCATTTGTTCATTTGTTCATTTGTTCATTTGTTCATTTGTTCATTTGTTCATTTGTTCATTTGTTCATTTGTTCATTTGTTCATTTGTTCATTTGTTCATTTGTTCATTTGTTCATTTGTTCATTTGTTCATTTGTTCATTTGTTCATTTGTTCATTTGTTCATTTGTTCATTTGTTCATTTGTTCATTTGTTCATTTGTTCATTTGTTCATTTGTTCATTTGTTCATTTGTTCATTTGTTCATTTGTTCATTTGTTCATTTGTTCATTTGTTCATTTGTTCATTTGTTCATTTGTTCATTTGTTCATTTGTTCATTTGTTCATTTGTTCATTTGTTCATTTGTTCATTTGTTCATTATGAAGTGTTTCGTGTTCAGTCTATACCACCCGGGCGTCGCCATGTTCACTTTATGACTGTAATTATGATGTTTAGGCAAGCAACCGCAGACAGTGATCCTTCTGGTATACGTTGGAAACCGATACAACGTATTATTATTATATTTTAATAAAGTACACCTTTTTTTTTAAAAAAAAAAAAAAAATAGAAAACAGCCCTAAGAAAATACGCGCGCTGATTGGTTACAAATCTTGTTTCTGTAACTCGATGGAAACACAGAACCAGCACGAGCAGTTGACATAATGATGGTGCTTGCAAAGAGAATTTACATTTTGATAATCAAAGTAAACAAGTTGTTTTCGTTTTTTACCGTCGCGGTGTTTTCTAAAAGAAATAGAAAACATGTTCTCTGTGTTTCTATTAAGTTATAGAAACACTCGTGAAAGTTTGGAAGAACTCGAAAAAGCTGTGGAAACAGCCCACAGTATTCCCACAGCATTTCTCGTTCTTCCAAACTTCCACTCGTGTTTCTATAGCTCGATAGAAACACGGTACACGTTTTCTATTTCTTAATTAATCCTACGTTGTATCGTATCCTTTTTTATTTATCTTTTTATTTATTTATTTATTTATTTATTTTTTGCAGCTCTCTCTACTTGTGTTGTGTACTCACCATGAACTTCAACAGCTGGAACTGGTTCTGGAGTGTGTGTTTTGGAGTGTCAGCAGTTGTAATCATTATTAGTAACTCCCTGTCAATTGCAGTTCTTGTCAAGGGAAGGTTTCGCAAACGTTCTCTTTACCTGTTAATCGATTTGGCAATAGCTGATCTCCTAGTTGGATTATTTGCAGTACCGATTTATATGATCACAGTCATCTCTGAAGACAAGTTCATGCCACGAGTCGTTCTTGATAGTGTCGATATGTTTACAGGTCTCTCCTCCATTTTCACATTGACTGTTATTTCTCTTGAACGACTCTTTGCCATCAGTCGGCCACTTCGTCATCGGCAGTTATCCTCTCATAGCTACGCCATTGCCATAGCAACGCCATGGATCCTCTCCCTCGCGGTGACTTCAGTTCGAGTGTTACAGCACTATTCAATCGTGGCAAATCACCAGATTTTCACAGTTATTACTATCAGTTTGTCTACTTCTTTGCTAATAACGTGCACTTCTTACTGCCTCATCTGGCGTAAGCAGACTTCTCGCATACAAAACGGAGTAAGAGCGAGGACAGAGGCGAGGATGTCTCAGATATTGTTTTTGATAACAGGAACATTTGTGTTGACTTGGCTACCATTCAAAGTTCTATTAGTTGTAGTAAATATGTGTGTGCCGTGTAGTAGAAAAATGCTCGCTGTGGTCGTTTTAGTACTGAAACTCCTTCAGTTCAGTAATTCGTTTATCAATTTTTTGATTTATTGTCTAAGAATGCCAGATTACAGAAAAGCTGTTTCACAACTATTTTCCAGTGCAAATCCCGCGGTCACTCCAATAATCCTGAGGTTAATACGTTAGGCAATAGCCGAACAAATATCGCACTAATCCACTTTTCAAGTGCACTGTCTTTATATGATGTTCTAGCAACTCATGCCATGATTATAATCCAGCTGATATGATGCAATTGTAACGCTTGGAGAAATAAATATCTCGTAGATTTTTGCTAGTTTAATTTATGAATAGCAACTACTGTGAGTATGTTACTTGTTCACTTTCTTTAAAAAAAAGTAAAATTGCTACCGCGATATTTTCCTATGTAACATGTATTTGGGTAAATATGAAGTAATAAATAACCGTTGACAGTTGGTTAGCATCTCGTGTCCGACGCCATTTAATAGGTCTCCCAATGGTTTTAGGGAGTAGGGGATCAATTTTAACCCGCGTTTACAGGAACGTAGGGTACAAGGGAACATATGCATGAAACATGCATTTCCGGGGGATCACGTGAACAAGACCCTCTGCAGGGTAGGGCAAACAAAATCGAAATAAACGGCGAAAAGCCACCAGTATCTCGCGACATTGTCTCTGCTCCTGTGACGTCGATGAGTCATCTGCATTTGATGCTTTTGATGGAATCCAAATTCTACAGTATACGATGCAAACAATGAGCGGAAGAGCAGCCATCAAGAAAATAAACAAACTCATCGAGATTTTCTGGTTGGTAATTCCAATGTACGTTATGACAGAAGCATATCACCTAGAAGCGTTTAACTCTGGTTCAGTGCTGCCGATTATTCCGAACCAATCAAATTTAACTTCCTAATATGGAGCAAGGGCTCTCGCGTGGATATGTCATATACGTGCGGACTACACGCGGACAGCAATGGCGGACACATTTCGTTGCGAGTTGAGAGAAGGTTGTTGTTTCTGGACCGATTTCTGCACTCATCATGAGAATCAAACGAACCTTTTCTAGAAGCTGCCAGTGTAATATCTAGGCCAGTTATCTGCCAAGTCTCAATTGCAGGTAAGCTTTTTTTGCATCAAAACTAGTGAATGGAAATCATGCTATGCTGAAAACGTTTGTTTAGCACACGAGCTTTCGTTTGCTGGATAACAATGATCAGTATTGTGGATTATTTTTGCGCGATAGTTGAACTTTAAGAAAATCGGACTTGAAATTGTGGCTTTTCCCTTGATTTGTCATATGCTCACGCCATGATTGTGTGATTTATACCCTTGTTTTATCATGATAAGTGAAAAATTTTGTGGCTCGGGTGTTCAAGGGTTTTGGATCCTGCTTTGGATACTAACTGGTCTACCAAACTGAGACATCATCTCATTTACCCTGCATTTACATATTCATTACCATGTTACTGCCTGTCTCGAATTGTTATCTCAATCAAAAATTTACTACTCTTGGATGTTATTGTTCAGTCATTTTTGATCTCCCACTTCTGTACACTTGTTTTCCTTTGAATGTTGGCGGTAGTGGGAGACTATACATAAGTTTAAATCAATAAATAATAAGTGTTTCATGTGAATTTATATTACACATGACTGTCAACCCACCTGGAGCTGAGTTTAAAAAACATACTTTGTAATTAAATTATTATTTTCAAGTAGATGCAAGTCAGTGATTTTTCATCTCCCATCTGCAATTTAAGTTACAACCACTGTAAATAGTGTGAGGTCTATTATTTGTCCAAAACATTCTTTTCATGTAATTCAACCAGGCCATTGAGCCCTATTTCCCTTTACTTGGCCTCACATGAGGGCCCCTCACATGTACTGAGAACCTAGGAATGGACACACCGAGCAAATACAAGTTACATACAACAACTAAACACTAGGTGAAGATAAATCTCTAACTCTCATCAGTTTTAACATTGATATTGTCAATGACAATGACTGAGGCACACTCATTAGTAGGCCTTTTACTTTAAACACATTCCAGCAAGTTTGGCAAGACCAAAATCATCTTTATCACACTTGCCTACAAAACAGATACATGCAGCACATTAATCTTGGATTTGTAATGTTATTTTTTGCCATTTACATTGGTTGCCCTTAACTGAGTGATTGTTGAAGCAAACCATACCCTACTTCCACAATATTATTATCAATTTGCCATAATTTATTTATTTATTCATGTATTCATTTATTTATTTATTCCAGTTACTGCAATTTATTTTTGTTATTTTGAAAGAAACATCACTCATTAGGGACTGTTCATTTTTTATGGGGTGGGGAGGGGGACAGCTGGTGGGAATTGATAAAAAGTACCTCTTCATCAGAAATTTTTTTTCCTACCCCCGTGTACCCCTAAATGTCTGTGATAACTCATTGCAGTCTGAAAAGCATAGATGATTTTAAGCCAGGATAAGCAGTTTTGACACTGCACCAGTTAAGGTGGCCGAACACAGTTTTTGCGCGCGCTTTTGCTGATGCAATTCAGCGTGCGCACAAGGATTGCAAAAAACAAACATGCGGTCAATAGAGCGATCATTTTATTTACTCAACACCTGCAGTATCTGTACTATTTTTCTCTACAATTGAACACCATGTATTGATGGCTTTAGTCAGGAAGACAACGCTCGTCGATTCTTATTCAGTTATTCTTGTTCTGGTCATGGTGTTCGGAATTTTGTTGGAGGAATGAGGTAAATCGATTGCTTTTGCAATTGAGTCAAAGTGCCGTCATTAAATAAGAAGCCGATTTGAGCGTTATGACCGGCGAGCTATCTGGTGGAATCATAGATGTATGCTTATGGCGTATCATAGTGCATCTACATGTAGAGGACCTATGTAATGACGAAAGTTTCATGTAATATATCACAGGACAGATGAAAGAGCAAAAAATTTTGAGAAATGTTAAAAAATATACTGCGTTGCATGGGAAAGCCAAAGTAAAATGCGAAAATCCTTGGAGAATTTGAACTGGCAACCATAATGCAAGATAGGTCATGGCGCAAAGAGAAAACGCTTTGGAAAGCTCGAAGTTCTTTTTTTCAAGCCCCCAAACAGGAGAGTTTCTTCTGCATCTAGGCTTTAACCAAATCAAAATGTAGTTGGTGAAAATAATGGTCAAATCAATAATCTCAACAAACCAAACTGCTACATCAGCGATAGGAAGCTGATAGAAACCAGCCAAGGCAAAAGCGTAGGTCATCGTGATCCCCATTGAGAGAATCCAAATGAGAAAGTTCGTTGTCATGTAACATCTGACACGGGTGAGCTTGTACGTTAGAGACCAGAATATCCTGTAATACATATCTAAAGAGATTGCCGCCAAAAAGTACAGTGAGAATACATCGCAGAGAGTCTGTAATGTCTGGAACAATTCATGATAGTTCACACGGCATCCAAGTCTATCTGAATGTAGCAAACCAAGTACAATCAGAAGGGCAGTGAAACCTCTGATGATTTCCGTAAAGGCAAGACTGACAGTTAAGTATCTGACGAGATCAAAATAGCCTCTTATAATAGCGACAAAAGCATATAGATTTCCAGAAACAATAAGAGCTGCCTCAACAGAAAATACCACACACCAAGCAGTTAGCACCCTTGAACCAAGATTATCGGCTTCCTCAGTGGATAATTCTGTTGAAAAGTTTGTATTTACGCCCAATGAGGTATTCGTTCTTCCGGTCTGAAAATCAAAATGAATAGTGTTAATTTGATAATAACAAAATACGGGATCAAAAAAGCGGTTCATTCCTCTTGCAAGTCAATCTGTGGTTGAAAATGGTTAACGCTAACCTAGGTTTAAAAGTTAACGAAGTATTAATTTTTCTCGCGTATAACATTGTTAATTACTTATGTTTTGTCTAGTTTGAGCTTATTCAAACTCCAAATTGAAGGACAAACAATATAGACAGAAACCTTCATCGAAAAGTTACAAAACTGAAAGCACAATTCTCGCTAATCCTGGGTTAACTTAATCGGGCTTTAAACAACTCGTCCCAGGCTTTAAATGATCCTTCGCTTCACGAGGCCCTGTTATCTTTATAGCCAGGAGCCATTATCGGGGACGGAGACCGTAAGTCTTGGGATCCGCGCGCACCAATGATATGGGACAATTTTTCTATTTTTAGAACAAATTGCGCCATCCTGACGTCATATATCCCCGCGATCCACGCACGTGTCGGGGGCTCTCGCGTGGATGCTGTCACGTTGGTGATCAAATGGTGAGAGTTGCGAGATTCTCTTGCGTATTTTTTACCGCGATGGCAGGGAATAAGACAGAGAATACGAACCAGGGCGCTTATATGTAGTTTTATGCTCTGAGCTAACGGAAAAGGTGCGTTTTTCAGGGTCGAAAACAAGACTTCAATCTCGCGCTGGGAATGAATAATAAGAAGTGCTCGCGCTTGTTGTAACCGTACGCGTATGTTTTTGTGTTTGTTCTGACTTAAGAATATAGCAAGAAAACTCTGTACTCTGGTATCGAGTTAATTTGTGAGTTTCTCAGACAATGCTTAATCATAACCAAAACCTGTTTTTATGGTTTCTTATTGTTTGTGCTTGTTTGGTGAGTTGGCAAAAGTTTTTGAAAGGAAAGTCTGACGCGTACAATTAGCTCATTTGCATAGTGCAGCTCATGCACTTTCAAGTCCGAGTCGATGTTTTCAATTGTCAACAAATCTTGACAAAGATTTCTTTCGTTATCTTTTGTGCTGAGATGCTGCAACAAATTTCACGAACGCAAAAAAGGCTACTAACATCATGTGTGTTTCTTCAACGTAAGCATAGTGAAGTTTTACAATGCGAAAATGAAAATAGACAAGGAGTTTTGATAACTCGATCAACAAAATCGAAATCGTTATTCGAAGTTGATTAAAGAAAGCGTCATTGTAACTTTGCTGATTATTTCTGCTTTATTCACATATTTCCAGCTTAGCTTTTAATATGTTCTCAAACATTTATCAATATTAACCATATTTAAAAACTATAGAGTTATTGTTTGTGTTCGATGTACGCTTTCACCCGAAATTGCGGCCAAGTCCAATTTGTTATGTTTACTGACTGTACAAAACACGCATCGCGCGCATTTTGTTTTACTTTTCGTCGCGATAGACTGGCAAATTCCTCGCAAGCGTGTGGTAAGAGGAGCTAGGAAACCATGAAGTCCTGAAGCTCTGCTATATCTAAATATATCCAGCTAGGTTTTTGCTGTGTAATGGAAAAGCCGTTAATCTTCAACATATGTGAAATTTAATTAAAGTGGAGTAATGTACAGCTCATGTAAAAGAAGCATCCGTCGGAACACAACTTGGTCAGCGATATATATAAGCTTAAAGCGGAACATACCTAAATTTGACGCGGCCTTACTTCACTCAAATTGGAGCAGCTTACGACGAAAATACTTAATTAAGCAAAATTCCAACAGACGTAAACGCGTTGAGTTGTGGACCAAAAACATGAAATATTTCGGGAATTTCGGACGCCATTTCCCCGGCGCGACATCCGCAGAAATCCTCGCAGTATGTACGCGCGTGTGCCGCAGGCGATGGCGCAATTTGTTCTAAAAATAGAATTATTGTCCCATATCATGGGGACAACCCCAATACTAGAAATGGCGCGCGCTTACGGTCTCTGTCCCCGATTATGGCTCCTGTTATAGCCTAACACCAAGTCATGGAGAATTACACAAGTCAGTTTTTGAGAATTAACATAACACTGATTCAATAACGCAACTTGCTGCAGAGCAAACTGAGTGGCCATCATAGTGAACTAAACCTATTGAAATATTTATGATTTTTATTCATTTTACCTTGTGGCGAATCTAGTCCTTGTTTAAAAACACATTAACCCAACAGCACAAATTTTCTAAACTTTCTCCCAAGGTCACCTATTTCCCAAATTTTTATGCAGATGTTTTCCTTGGTACATTTCGTTATTATTGAAATATTTCATTTCAAAGAAAGTCATCGGTAAATTTGGATTTCACTTTGAAAAGTGTCAGAGATATAGACGAGAGCGTTATTATCATTTGGTCAAACGAATGAGTGTAAACTTCCGTAGATTTGATTTGTATTCTCGGTGACTTTTTAGTGTTGCCGTTCTAACGAATGATGTGAATTTGTTTGAAGGTAAAATAGAGAGGCACAGAATTACTGAGGCACATGACGCACAATTGTCATACATAAAACTTCTCCGACCTTAGGAATATATGTCTTCCAGAAAAAAGCGAAAAGTTTTGAAAACCAAATAACCGCTTTTACCATGAATAATTACAATATCATTCTCAATGTAGACTTGTAATCGTCTTGAAATTTACTTCGTTAAAAATAATTTTAGTCTAGCTCCAACTCAATCAAGGAGAATACTATAGAGATTTTGTATAGCTTGGGATGAAAATATCGATCTCCACGCACATTGGTTGAATTTCACCCGCTTTCAGGTAAAAATAAAGTCCATTGTTGACAACTTGTTAATTATTCAAGTCATCACTTGAAAACCGTACCACAAGACTGATAACACAGCTCAGTTGGGTTCAGAATTCGCTGCAATTAGGGATCAAAACTATAAGAAAATGTTTTGATAAGAAATCGGCGATAAAGGAGGAAAACTTGTTCGAAGACCAGTTATACATATCCGAACGATAACTAATAATTACCGATAACATAATATAAGGACAATGTGGCACACATTCACACGTTACTGTTCCCGTCATGAAAGCTTAAGATATAGCACTAATATTTATTTCCTAAAGAATGCAAAGAGATAGTTTTCGGTCAGTATTCTTCTGTTTGACGGCCACTAACTATTGATTTGTAGAATACATATAACATCGCACCAAAATAGCTCACAATGGTTAATGTCCATGCACTATAATACTGCTTGTTACTGCAGTAACTGGCAGCTTGTTATCATGCGCTGATCAATTATACATGTATCACCATCCAATCAGGTAAATTTGTTATATAGCTATGTATAGCCTTGTTTATTACGAAGATAATCATTACAATTTCCTGTGTTTGGGGCTGAAGGGAATAATTCGATAATAATAATAATAATAATAATAATAATAATAATAATAATAATAATAATAAGCCTTTATTTACCCTCGGCAGTGTTTATAGCAAAAGGGCTAGTGGGCCCAAGCAAGCAACTGACTCGAACTCGACGGGACTCGAACGCAGGACGTCTGGATTGCAAGTCCGACGAGTTTACCACCCGGCCACGGTGCCTCCTTGATAACGAACGACCTGTGGATAAACATAAGGGAAAATATAGTCATAGGACGAAAACAAACATCAAGAGCATCATCATCAACAAAAACATTGCTTAAAATGAGCCAATGAAAAACGATTTTATAAAGGTGGTGTAATGCAACTGGCAAAATTCTGACACCTTGAGTCCACTATTGGAATTTGGGAAACACTGGCGTAAAGGCACGCCCTCTCCTCACCACTCCACCCCTGCTTCCAGTGTGCACGATAACCACCACGATGGTTTCGATATGTATGGGTTATTGACCAAGTGTGAGGAGTCGAGGTCCATAAACTCGCAAAAAAAAAAACGAGGCCAATATCCAGCCATCTTGACCGAACAAGCTTGGTCAATAAAGGATTTATTATATGGCTTTCGGGGAAATTTTTCTTGCGGGACCCAGCGGGTAGTCCTGAGCGGGCAAGATAGCTCCATCTTGCCCGCTCGGGTAGCCAATCACAGCGCAGGATTTGATTCATCTTGCCTACTCACGACGTTAGCCATATAATAATTTATATTATCTGAAATAATGTGAAAGGGTGTATGGACATTTCAGGACAAAGGAAGTGGAAGGACAACACTGAATATCTGGAAGAAACATCTTAGTGAGTTTGACGTCAGTGGAATACCTATCTTGGTTGCTGGGGACGCCGTTTCTAGATCCGTGTACTCCTAATACTAATCACGAAGAGGAAAATGTGGGCACGACATGCCTACTAGACCACCCAAGATTACCTACTCACACGATATCCGAACACCTAGATTTGCGCGCGCACAACACACATGCATCTCCATTTCCACGCAAAACACATATAAGCCAAATTTAAGGGTTTCCATACCCAAAGAGCTTATCGCGGACGCACAATTTCTCGCTGAGGTCTACTTTCTAAAATTGAGGAGGTAGGTTTTTTAAGCCACCTTTGTTAGGTTGCACTTTTTCTTTGCTATCGGCTTTTGCAATTGTTCTCAAAGAAACAATTATAGCATAGAATTTTGAACTAAGAAATAAGCGGGCGTACTTTGCCTTAAAATCACTAGGCCTGATTGATTTTTTTCCCTTGCTGTTACCGAAAACGTCCACTGATCAGGCGTCCTTTTAGGGGATTCTCCTCAATCAACTCAAATGAATTACATTCGGTCGACTACATAAGGCGATGGCGTTGTTGCCATCTAAGACAGACTATTCTCAATGCCATCATAGAAGAATTAAATGCGTTTTTTTCTGTATGATTATGTACGAGGTACAGCGTTATAATTTTTTACCATATAGGAAAACGACTAGTTATCTAAACGTCATTAGACTTTTCACCATCGGTCAACATTTGTTCATGATGGAATAAATCAAAAAAAGGAAAGGCTCTATCTCCCTAACAGGAAGCAGCAAAGCTGTCAAAATGGAGGTAAATAAATCATCAGCACAAGTGAAATATTTGGCAAGAATTTCTTCGTGTCGAAGAACATCGAGAAATATATGTATGAGAAGATATTATTTATACTGCATATTCCGTTAAATCGAAAGGGAAAAACCAAACCAGTCATAACTTATAGTACAGACCTCGAACACGGTCACTAGGAGGTATGTAATCATGGAACCTTGTTACTTATCATGTACGTGTGTAGTTTTGGATTCGAAGTCATCTTTATTTTAAATAACCAACCTAATCCAACAACCAAAAATTCTCCAACCAATAGTTTAAAAATTTAAAATTCATAGTACATTGTACTACGTGGTGTACGGACATAAATGTTTATAGCGTTAGTCCATATTGTTTATATTTGAAGTAATGTTAAGTGTCTTGAAGCCATCACTTCAAACCATTTAACCTTAGATGTATGTGCGCCGTTTGCATAGAAATAATTTCGCTCTTTTCCTTGCCATGTCGACCTTCGTGAGAAATTACGATCTAAAAAGTAATTATGGAGATATGGATGTTTTTTCAAGCAAGAAGGATGCAGGTGCCTACCTCCAACAATTGTGTTCAATAAACCTTTCACTGACACAGCAGCCACTTCTAAACAAACGAGAACAACCCAATTCCCATTTTAAATTACGCAAACACACACAAACAAAAAAATGAAAAATAATAACAGTTATCTTGCAGCATAAGGCCTTGTGATATTACTGGTGTTATGAAAGTTATTTAAAAGACAATGTTTAAGGGCGGGACTGGTCTGATTTAATATATGACCAGTTACAATACAAGTTAAGAAAGAAAAAAATGAACTTCGGTTTGTCTTTAAATTTTCTTTATATATTGCACTCAGAAAAGCAATTAAGATTGTGATTTTTCAATAAAAAAGGATGCAGGAATCAACCTTCAGTATACAGTCTAACAACATTAATTTTTATCAGCGATTTCTTTCCCCTGTTAAATTGCAATTGCAAATTCGATCAATCATATTGAATTCTAAATAAATGCGAACAAAGGGTTTTCTTTTAATTTAACCGAATAGATAATTAAAAAGCACGGATAGTTTGATCATGTGGGGCTTCGCAGTATTTTTGATGCTTTGACAAAGATAAAAACAAAGGCAAAGAAAAAGAAAACAAACAAACAAAAAAAGAAAAAAAAGAAAGAAAAGAAAGAAAAACAACAACAACAACAAAATATAAAAGCGCTCGCTATGACTTATGGCTTATAACAATGCCATGACAAAACAACGACAACAAAAAAATAATTCAGAGTCCTCTGTCTTTCTGATAGATAAAGTACGGTCAGGCTACTAGTAAAACATGAGTTATGAAAGCGTCTAATAACTGTTGATTCATGGTCAAGAAAGGACCCTCTCCTGTTTATGATGGAATAAGCTAGAAAGCCAGAGCCTTCTTTTCTTCAATCAGAAGCAGAAATAGTAAGCTGCCACAAGGTTAGGTTACCATAGATAAAATAGCACACGAACCGTTACTATAGGAAGAGAGCAACTTCGAGAACGTTGAGAAAATGTCCACTGCATAAACTGTTTCTGCTATAAATCAACAGCAGTCATAGCCTAAAGGGCCTCTAACCGAAAGTGAAATATTTTAGCTCAGTCGTATTTAATGGAATAGATCACGTCTTAGTCATGCTTCTCAAAACTCAAACTTTTTGGAGCGCTTCTGACAACGCCTGGAATGGAAATCCTTAATGAAAATGTACGAGCCATAAATCTTCTCAGTCTAGAAGTATGATTAATTATCACCGTTACATACATTCTTTTTGCTGACAGCTTTAAATGAATACTATTCTCAAACATATTTCACCTCATTCTTTTTCACAGGCTTAAGCTCGCAGCAAACTCGTTAAAATGGAAATTGTCAGCAAGGGAATACTTCTGTGGACTGCAATTTTTGCATTGGAAATGCTTATCGCTCTTGCGGGAAATGCTATAGCCATCGCTGCGTTCTGGAAGCAAAGATCAACCCTCAAACGAACTTGTTACCTCTTGATAAACCTTTCAGTTGCTGATCTTTTGGTTGGTATTGGAGAAATCATACACCTATATAATAATATTTTCTACCTTCAAAATTCTAAACCAGCAATCTGGGAAAACATTTTGATTTTGCCGGATGTCTTTGCGGGTTCGGCTTCTTTATTGTTCTTAACTCTCATCTCCATGGAAAGGTTGTACGCCATTGCATGGCCTTTCCAGCACAGAGCGACAAATACAAGAGTTTACTTTTACTTGATTGCCGTCACATGGACTTTGGCGACTGCGATAGCGCTCATTTTTCTTTGCAGTCTGGTATTGGAAATCACCAGCTTGATAATTACTACCCCGATCTCAGCATCTGCTTTAAGTCTCTGTTTGGTTGTTGTTTTATGTTCGTACTTGGCAATATGGAGATGCAAAAGAAATGAGGTTCCGGGGATACCTATAGACAGACGCCAACAAAACAAGAAGCTTGCAGTGACTTTGTCTATTGTAACTTTCTTGTCAGTGCTGACATGGTTGCCATTAACAGTGTGTATTATAATAATCACAATAATTGGAATGCACAAGTTTCCGAATTGGCTTTATAACATTGCAAGATTGCTTCAGCTAGCAAACTCATCGATAAATCCCATAGTTTACTACGCCAGAATGCCTGAGTTTAGAAAACAGCTCAGGAATATTATTCTGAGGCACAAATCTCATAAAGAGCAGGGAGGTAGTCAGCTTCCGAACATACCTATGCGGGGAGATGTTTCCACACCTGTCCTTTTATCTTTTTCTACACTTAACAAGACTATTTGATTAGTAAGACTTTCAGACATTCGTCGTAATTTCGTACCTTTTCCGTCTCATCCCTTCCTTTATCATAAGTGTTAGCAGTCTACACGTTCTTATGACATGGATAGCTCACTATCCTCGTCAATGTTTCTGTCGTTGCTATTTTTGGTCATAATAATGAATTCTATGATAGAGCGTCTTCCAAACAAAAAGACTCCCCGCATCAGTCCCAGTTGCAAGCTAGTTTCAGTCCAATATGGAAAATACGAATGCGGCTTATCTTTAAGAAGAGAAAAATGTTGGGTAATTTATTGATGAGAAGGAAGTACTTTCAAAGCCGGGCTACGGACGTTTGACGATAAAAAAGGGGTAATGTTTATCTTGAAAATGTTCATGAATGTTTTAATATTCGTCATAGAAAAGGAAAAAACATTAAGACGAAATCCGGTAGGATTTTAAGCATTTTCAGTTTTAAAAATCTTGTACCAGAAGTATAAGTATATTGAAGTCCTTTTTGCAGTTTCTAGAAGCTTAAGTTATACGTAATTGCCTGAAATAACAGCAAAAACAATTTCCCATAGGAACTCGAAAAATTAAATTTAAAAGTTCAGAAAACAAACACAAGGAAAATATCATCATCAGTTTCATTTCACCAGTACTTTCAATTGTTTCATATGAACTTAAAAATTTGTTTTCGACATTTGCCGGTGTTATCGAAAATGATTTCTATTGAGAAGATATTTAAAATAGTCGAACAGAAGTTTGCAATATAATGCAAATAATCTAGGTACTAAGTTTTTTTCCACTTGTTACTCGAACTTGTGGTGGGTTCCCTTTTAACCTATCACAGCAAGGTCCTGAAGTTATTTCTTTTGACAACATATTAATACTGAAGAGGTTCACCTTGCAAGTGCTGATTGCAATTATTTTTTGGGATGCCATCACCGGCTTAAACAAATGTCATCTTCTCGATGCACGGTTTGCTGTAGTTCCAATCGAAGAAAGCCTCAAATTATTTAACTACTAAGGTAAGAAAGAAAGCCAAAACGAATAAGTAGGTGCAATAAAAGCAGAAAGTGTTTTCTTTGCTGGAGCTTGCATGGATGATTTAATCTTAATTAATTTTAATTTCAAGCTTAAAAATTACTAACTTAATTTTTTTGTGGTGATGTTGATAATAAAATTCAGTGCAATAACAACCTCTAAACAAAGTGATTATTCTTGTAATTATACTCAAAGGAGTAAAAAATAATTAACAAGGAGTTTTAATTTTATTACTATAGCCTCGAGTTCTAGCTATAAACATTATTGTAATAAATGAGAATAAAAGACGCTTCATGAACATGGCAGCTGGTGTTTTGAACGAAAAATCCGTTTATTTTGAAGGAATGATTCCAAGTTCGTCATATCTAAAGCATTAAGAATTAAAAAGAATAATAACCTCGGACCAAAGTGCTTTTTAGAATTGGTTTCAAGGCATTGCAAAATAGTAACAATGGTGCCGTATATCGCCACAACAATTTGTGTCAGATCGAGTGACTACTTCTCTTGAAACCGAAACTACTCATCCCAGGCGAGAAAAAGAATTTGGAAGAAGAAATTTGCCTTTCTTTTGTAAACAAATGCTACATGTGGTTGAACAGTAGCTTCAGAACACAACTCTCTTCAGGGTGCGACGAAGGTTATCAATAGCGCTCTAATTAAGGGCGGGCCGCACTCTTAAAAAATGTCAACAAATTCGTGCTCGATGGAGTTCTGATGGTCAAAACGTTCTGGAATTGCAAATGCAAAGCGACAGTGAGCCACACTGTTCAACTGACCTTTCTTTTTCACAAGTCATCTTGTAAACGTAGCTTCAATATCCATAAATGAGTAGAACGTAAGACCTTCTCAGCGCTTTTTCTATGTTTTTTGACGATGGATTCTAATTACATTGTAGCTTTCGAATTTAGCTTCAGCGTCTCAATGAAAGTCACGGATGTGTCGCTGAAATCTGGGGCGATGAGACAGCTGCAATTTGAGGAACCTAGCGATCGGTCCTAATCTACCCTCAATCCCTGAAATTAATCTTCCTAAAATGCCAGCTGAGTGTTCTTTTTCTTTTGGTTTACTTATCCGTCTTTTCCTGCCTGATTAGCTTCCAGAGGTCTTCATATCTGATTAAAA
Source organism: Orbicella franksi (assembly GCF_964199315.1). Lineage (NCBI taxonomy): Eukaryota > Metazoa > Cnidaria > Anthozoa > Scleractinia > Merulinidae > Orbicella > Orbicella franksi. The sequence continues at coordinate 23,001,435 of NC_138154.1, forward strand.
CTGGCCGGCGGATTACCAAGATTAATTGAAAACAACTCCACTCTCCTGGTTCCCGCCAATATATTAGGCCCCATCCACTGTATTCCACGCCGGATAAATTTGAAAACGCAACTTTATTTTCACGGTTAGACCTACCGTCCACACTGACCCATCACGAAAACGGAGGTTTTCGAAAGCGCTTTTCAAACCGGAGGAATTTGAGAACGCCGGCTTTTTCTTTTAGTTAGGACGAAAAACATTTTCAGCAACAACAACAACAACAAAAATTTACTCCTTTTTCATTAATATGAAGTCATGAATCTTAGGTTAATGCATGAATTTAATGCGTAGATTTTCGAAAACGATGGCGGCACAGTAATCATGTGATTTTCCTACCCGAGTTTTCCTCAAGCACAAATGCTAAAAAAAACGGTGATTGTTGCGTTGTCAAATTTCTCTGGCATAGTGTGGATCGAAAACATTTGATGCATTTTCAGAGTGAAAACGCCGTTTTCAAATTTCCCATGCTGGCGTAGTCTGGACGGGGCTTGATAAAAGCCTTAGCATGGTCAAATACAAACAATGGTCTGCACAGGAGGTGAAAAACCATTTGTTTTTTTACAATTCTGATCTTCGTGTCTTTTCTTTTTATTCAAAACCTTCTCAGAAAGAACTATCTCTTTAATTCTCAAAAAATTGTCATATTTTAAAATGAGCAAATTTGTTTCTTGTAGATTTCTTAACAATCATAAAGACCGTTGTCTTGTTGGCTTGATCAAAGGAGTAGAGGGTACAAACTTCTCCTTTCTCCCACTTTTTATTACTATTCAAAGTTTTATTTTACAATGGAAACCCTCGATCATCGTTATTAAAATCCGTACGCTGATGGTCCAAGAATTAATTATGTTTGTAAAAGTCGACAGGACCTTTTGTAAAACTGTTCTTTGTTGGCCGAACAGAACAATAAAACAACTATAATTTATGTTTCAAGAGAGAGTCATATAGTGAACCAATTTTAATCGTGGCGCTTTCCGCTTACACTTACACCGACGGTGCCCTCTCTAAAAACAATCATTCTGCTAACGCTGCAAAGACTATCAGCACAAAAGAATGATCTTATGTGCCAAACGTTGGTTTTATTTCAACTGTTAATAAACCGGCGTGAATAAAGATAAAGGCTTTCGATAGACTTGATAACAGAGCGCGAGGAGCTATAAGACGAAGGTATGTTAACTTTACATAAAAAAAGCGAGAAAAAAAGCTACCAATTTGGATTCAAAGGCCATAGACTCGGCTTGCTTTAACGTACAAATTTAGCAAGACATCATCGAAAATAGTTTTTCTGATGTTAGGCCTTGCAAACAACATTGTTTGAACATTTTATTTTTGTAAGTCACAACAAGAAAGTCAGGGCATTGAATGGCCTTTACAAACTCGTAGACACACACGCACATGTACACTATGGACACAGCATTATTAACATCAAACATACAGATAGCTAACATGTAAAATAATGTGAAATTACCAGATGACAAATGAAATAGAATCCCGTGCACAGTTAATCTAAAGCTGATAGATCACGTGTTCGGTTAAGGAAATGGAGAATTGATTATTTTTTTTTCGCCCATATGATGACAAAAAGAAACTTTTCTGTGATAGGGAATATCAATGCAACTTTGAGGTGCAATACTGCAGAATTTATCTTCTGGACCGTTATCTTCGTTGTAGAATCGTTATTAATTATTGTGGGAAATATTATCACCATTGTTGTTTTCTGGAAATTGAGATGCGTCTTAAAGAAGACTTATTGCCTTTTGATGAACCTAACAGTGGCTGATTTAATTGTTGGTTTTTCCGCCATTGAACTGATCGTGAACAGTAACATTTACATACTGAAAAACTCTGAAGAATTGCGTTGGAAAGGATTCATCGCCCTAAATGCTTTCTCTGGGACTGCTTCGTTGACCACTTTGCTGTTAGTTGCAGTGGAAAGGTGCTACGCCATTGTTTATCCCTTTCGTCACAGAGCATTAAGAACGCGGATCTACATAAATGGTATTATCGGGGTGTGGCTTATGTCCATACTGATAGCATTTATAAGATTGTCGCCGAAGGTTTTCTCCAATTCAGTTATTACCGTCGCCTCTCCTTGGATTTTGACATGTTCGTCTGCAATTGGCGTATTCGCTATTTGCTGTTTGTACATAGTGATTTGGAAGTTATCAAAGAAGGAGGATCCGCGAATATCGCGGGACAAACGCGAGCAGAACAAGAGACTTGCCAAGACCCTGTTTATTGTAACAGCAACTTCTGTCGTCACGTGGCTGCCATTTGCTGTTACGTTCGTTTTACCACATCATATAAGAAATCACTACGACTGCGCTGTACACACTGCTCGTTGCGTGGGACGTTTTACCCAGTTGGCTAACTCCTTACTAAATCCGATGATTTACTGTTTTCGTATGCCAGAATTTAGTAAGATTGTGAAACAAGATTTGTTTAGGCGTAGAAGGGCAAATATAATGAATGTTCAGTCAGGTGAAACGTTTTCATTGGCGAATATGGCAGTTGCTGTTTGTGAATGAACTTTCAGGTGTCTTTTTGGATCGAAGGAAACAGGCAACTTGGAAATAGCATATTATCATAGCTTTATGATGTAGTAAACTGCTTTTAGAAGCGTGCTTAAATATGAATAACCCTTTCCAAATAATTTTTTCTTTGCATGTGTGCAGGCAGTCAGGCCGATACTGAAAACTTCATGATATGGAGATAGCAAAGAAAAGGTCAAAAAAACGAAATGTGAAAGTATTGACTAACTGCGGTGATCGGATTGTATATAATCTTAATACAGTCTTTTTTAACTTCTTTTTATTTCTACTTCCGCTCAGGAAAATACAATATGAACAATGGCGGAATGTACTTTTCGAGACTATAACTTTGCCTATTTAAAACTGTTTTCTGCTGTAGGTTAGTTGCCACGAATGCACAACATTGCTTTCATATTCAATGCAAACAATATCGTTCGAGCAACTATATACATGATATTATGACTTCAAAAGTGCGAACACCCACATAAGTAAGATATCGAGAAAAGATGTGAAAATAATAATAAAAGTAAGGAATATATTTATATTTAATTAAGATGAATGTCAGTTTTCCTCTCACTCTCTTATCTTTCTTTTTGTACTCTTCTACCTTTTTTTCATCGCTATAACATGTTCTTCGTTCAAAATTTTGGCGGACGTTTTTTCTATGACGGAAGATTTCAATTGGACTTTCTAGAGCCAATCTCCGATTGTCGTGTAAAATAACAATTCTAGCTAAACTAGATATCTATCGCAGTGCAAAACACTATCCGATTCTGTTTTCCTTGGGAATAAACTGCCGCGCTTTTGTAATTTTGACAGTGGTTAAAATTTAGGTCACGCTCATTAACGATTCTTCGGCGATATTTGGCACCCCGTGAAAACCATGGTATTAAGTGACAGAAGTGTAACATATCTCAGTCAACTAATAAGGGCATAAAATTATTGTGACATAGGTGGAGTTAGGTTGAATTAAGCGTGCGTTCCTATTGGTTGATTTATGGAGGCGTGGTAATGCCTAGATCTAAATTTTGCCGGCGGGCAACAATAAAGTAATGCGCCCGCTCTTCCACTAGCCACAGGCAACTGGACTTAAAACTTTACACTAATTTCCAGATATCTAACAAAATACTTAATCACTGGTCCCTTGAGAAAAAGCTAGTTTTGTTTGCCAGGAATCTCGATAGAAGACGTACGAAGTTTTCCAGACTCATCCAAAGTTGCCCGAAATTTTGGCTATTTTAGACAGCTTGAGGAGCCAAAATCATGATGTGGTGACATCTATATCTCGAAAAAAAGAGCTGATAAGGGGCTTGTGATTTTCATTATTTTCAAAGGCCATCTCCCTAAGAGGGTTTATTGTGACAGCCGCAAAAGGTGAAATATTGTAGAGTTGTTAGTTACGCCTCTTTTTCAATTAATTTTTGGCACAATCACGATGACTTTCCGATGAATGTTGACATTGCGGAATCTATGATTTGCCTTCATCCAGCACTTTCATTGAAGAGTTCTTGAAGGCCAGTGATTATTTTTAAAGTGTGTCACCTGACTGCCTTATGGAAAAGCAGCCGGAAAACAAAACGTTATTTGATTAATTTTGGCACAAATAATAGTTCATGACAACTGTTCAAGAGCTTTGACTTTGCTTAATGCAGGAACCTATAATCCGCCATTAATCTCATCCTTCAATAAATAAGAACAAATGATCTCCACTCCGAACTACGAAAATTTGTAAAATTACCGCAATTTTAAATAAAAAAAAGTGAAATAAAGCATGAAATATTCTAAGGCGCTTTATACCAGCTTCAAGGTCTTGGAAAAGCCGGAAAGAATACTCTCTAGGAATAACAGTTGTTTGCTTTTGGTAATTTTCCTTTTTTTCCCTTTTTCTTCTTTTTAATTGAAGAATATATCAACAAGAAAGAGATCTAAGTTTGACATGATTTTCCGCCATCACTTTCCTTGCAGTGTGTGAAGATCAAATAAAGTTATTCCTGGTGCTATATGTGCGCAATATTTAGGAATTATTCCACGAACACGCGTTGGCTATAATCATCTCATATTCAACAAGAGCGAGTAGAATAATTGCTTTATTACAGAAACGCCCTCAAAATATAGAAAGGTAAAATAAAATAAAATAAAAATAGAGACGCCCCCAAAATTACGGGTACGCCTACCATATTTGTACAGCATGGCCTTATTACCGATATATAATGATTACTGAGCCAAAGAAAGCTCTTGGATTGCATTATCCAGTGATCCATTTTTTTTTAAAAATAATTTAAATCATACTATGAAGACTCACCATGAACCTTATTGTTGCTTTTATTTTATTTATTATAACATCAATATAGCAGAAGGCTTTCCTGACGTGAAACGAGTAATATTAGGGTACATTATTCACGACATCTATTATTGGGCCAAACGTAAAATATGAGGGAAATAAGAATTTACTAATACAGCTGCTGATTTTCGGCCTGGGATAAGAACCGAAAAACTCAAAGGCAAGATAAAGTTGAGTTTATTGTCTTCTTTTGAACGAGGAAGTAGATACTGCTTAAGTATTGAAAGAAACTTCAGAATTCAACGTTTACTAAGGAAAGATCTTTCCATACGATAGATAGATAGATAAACTTTACTTAAACACGATAATAATTAAAGCTAAAAGCTTGTGGGGTCGTGTATTTAAATTTAACTTTGCTAAAAATTTAAAATTACGATTAAAATGTTTAGATTACAATTCCTAGATTTACAATAAATTAATTATTTAATTAATTGCTGACTAGAACTATTACTAAGTTAACTATTACTAAGTTAATCTACTATATGATGGTGAGCGATTTGATTGATATAATTTTTTTTCCTACTGGAGCAAGATGACGATTTCAACAATCATTCCACATACACTCACTTTGTCAAACTTTGTAGTACAGCAAAGCCTGCCATGAGATCCAGCCAAAGTTTATTTATAGGTTGAATGTAGGAGTTGATAAAATTATCTATAGGACTTTTAAACGTTATATTCTCTATCCCTTTTAGGAAGTACAGGAAATCTACAATGTGCGAAACTGCTGAAATATTTCCCTGGATAGCTGTCTTTGCTGTCGAGTTCCTGGTTATCATTATAGGAAACACCATCACCATCTTTGCCTTTTGGAAAATGAGATCCGTTTTAAAAAGAACTTATTACCTTTTGATCAACCTAACAATAGCTGATGTTACTGTTGGTTTAGGCGTTATAAAACTTGTAACCAGCAACATTTTAAGACTAAACACCAATGAAGAACCAAGATGGGCCAGATATATTGCAATGGATGTTTTTTCTGGAACCGCTTCAATAACATCTTTGTTACTCATCGCTGTAGAAAGATTCTTCGCCATTGTTTTTCCATTTCGTCACAGGGTATTGCCTAAACGAGTGTATGCATATTGTATTGTTGTGGTGTGGATAAAGTCTGTAATTATTACAGTGATAACAAA